>NC_081793.1:547500-640000 GCF_963082965.1 Carassius carassius
CCTCACATTTTTTTTATGACCGCGCGGACAGGTGCGCTTGGTCAGTAGGCTTCAGAAGCACAGTTGCACATGTGGAGGCAGTGTGAAGAAGCCCATTGCTAGTCGAACCTGGGCCGGGTTTCCCGATACGATGTATCTTAGCTCTTAAGAGTGTTTTCTATGTGCAAACTTACGAACGCTCGCAGCAATCCACGAGCGTTTCCCAAAAATGCACTTAACATGCACGCGCGAGAACGCGCTCTACGTGCCACTTACGAGTCGCTGTCCATTCGCGAAGTGCTGAAATTTGACCTTATATGGAATAGTATTCTGAACGTTTAACCTAATAATTGTCATCTGTTTTGAATAACCAATCAAGACAATCAAGTCTATATAAAGCACCTACATACAGTCGGAGACACTGACAAAATGGCTGAACAAAAAAAAAACAAGAAAAGATACCTTTCAAAAGGATGAAATTAATGTCCTCTTAGAGGAGATAGAGAAAAACAAAGATGTGATTTTTACCAGATTTAAAGGACACCATACTAATAAAGAAAAACAAAACATCTGGGAGGACATTGCTACCAAACTAACTGCAACCAGGGGTGTTCAAAGGTCAGGGAAGGAGGTCCGCAAGAAGTGGCAGGATTTCGCAAACCTGGCAATTATAAAAACAGGTGGTGGGACCAATGAGTCCCCCCTTCTTACAGCCGAGGAAGAAAAGGCATTGTCAATACTTGGCACAAGTGCTTCAGATGGAATTAGTGGTGGTATTGACATCCATGGAGGAGTAGGGATAACTCAACCTGAGCCTGAACCTGAGTCAGGTCCTTCATGCTCAGAGGAACCATCAGTTTCATCTGCCATCTCCGAGCACCTACCATCTCCTAGTCCTCCAAAAAACCCTCCCAGGCCACAGCCTCCATCTTCAGTGGTCCAGACTGCAGCCACAACAACTCAGCAGTTTGAGAATGTCTGTAGCTGTAGTCAGGACCTAGTGCAGCTGGAGAGAGAGAAACTAGATGTCTTGAAAGACATTAGGCAATGCCTTCAAGAAGCCAACGAGAGAGACAACAACTTCCAACAGCAGCTCATTGAGCTCAAGAAGGCCAAACTGGCCTTAGAAGAGAGGGGGCTTGCACTAGAGGAGATGAGTTTTGCAAGGCCCTCAATTTCTGTGCCAATTATCTTGCCAGAAGACACAGGTAATGTGATTTATTGTTTCAGTAATTTGTGCAATGTGAAATGTTTTCTATATGTAGTTATGACTCATCTCACTGTACAATGTATTTTGAAGGTTGTGGGGAACTGAATAACCCAAATTAATAAAACTATGCAATGTTTTTTATTAATAAAGCTATATGCAGTGTTTTTGATGTCCATGTGTTTGTTGAACCATGCACACGAGGCCTAAGACCATATGAAATAATATAATAATTGTTATGAGTTCTTCCAAATGTTTCTGAAGTAAATGGCTAATGGTTGATGATTATTTTCAGACATAAGCATTTAAGTTTCAATATAATTAATATAAAGTCTATATATTTGGCGTGACAGATAACACAAATATATATACAGTACTTCATCTAGCCAATACATTTCTACAGGTATAGACAAAAAATCAACAACATTTTTTACCAGTACTGTTCTATGTATACATTTTTATAATAAGCACAACTTTTCATCATTATGAACAGAGGATAGATTAAAGGAATATAATATGTAATCTGTACAGTTTCTAAGCATGCCACACCTTCACTTTCTTCAAGGTAGGGCCTAATGTCATTACTGAAATTGATGATAGGCAGTGGGATGTGTTAACATAATCACAGCCTGATGACCTTCACATGGTTTCTTCAATTAAGCTAGGATTAGTATAGAGTTTACACCTCACTAGACTTGCAGAGGAAATCATGGCTGCAATACAGCGTGTTCTTCAATTGAGGGTCAGAGAAAGACAAAGACAGAGACGACCACGAAGTAGACTGGTGACTTTAAATGCCTTCATCAGACAGCATCAAAACCCCTTGGATATCCTTGATGACATGGCTATAATAAGGCGATACCGTCTGCCAAGAGGACAAATAGCCCAATTGCTAAATAGCATTGGACCTCAGCTGATGCGTGCCACCAGGAGAAATTTTGCCTTGTCCCCTGAAATCCAACTCCTATCAGCCTTGAGATTTTATGCAACAGGCAGTTTTCTCCAGGTACTTGGTGATGGGCTTGAACTAAGTAAGGCATCAGTTTCAAGAGCTGTTCAAGCGGTCACCAATGCATTACTTCCTCTTGCTGTGGAACACATTCAATTTCCAGCATCAAGACAGGACGTCACAGAAATACAACAGTATTTTTTAACACACCATCACATCCCACAGGTCATTGGAGTGATCGATGGTACCTTGATCCCGATCCTTACACCATCTGTAGATGGCCATGTATATATAAATGCCGCAAAGGCTATGCAGCTATCAACTGCCAGGTGATCTGTGACCATAAGGGTTTGATTACAGACATTGTGGCAAGGTGGCCCAGAAGCACACACGACTCCTTCATGTTCACCAATTCATCTGTTGGTCAGGAGGCACAAAACTTACAGGGACAGTGGAGGCTGCTTGGGGACAGTGGTTACCCACTGAGGCCATATCTCTTCACGCCTGTGGCTAATCCTATGAATAACAGGGAGACAAATTTCAACGAGGCACACCGTGTTGCACGTAGTCTTGTGGAACGCACAATAGTGAGGTGGAAGATGCGCTTTCGGGCAATTCACCAGTCCAGCGGTGGTCTTTTGTTTGCTCCACAAAAGTGCTGTGCAGTAATAATAGTAACAGCTTTGCTGCACAACATTGCAGTGCAGATGAGAGTGCCATTTCTTAACAGCCCTTTCTTTTATGATTTTTTTTGTTCATTCATTTAATTTAGATGTGTTTTTTTATCTTGTTTTCCCCTTTTTATTTATTTCATTTATAAATTCATGTAAACAAAAAACGAGTACAATAAAGTGTACAATAAAGTACAATCAAAATATTATTATATTACTCGCGTTGCAGTGTGTTAAATCTAGATAAAAGTGTAATCTGCCGGTTGTCCTGCAGGTGTCCTCATAAATCTGTCTTCTTACGATGCACTTGGGGATGTACGATTACTCCAGAGCACTCGTAGATCTACGAAGATTTTCAAGTGCTACTTAAGCTATGATGCTTTTGGGAAACAGACCGTAATATTAAGATCAATCGTACGATCGTTTTTACGATCAACTTAGGCTTACGATGCTTTTGGGAAACGCAGCCCTGTGCAATCCGCTTGCACTTGGACTTGGACCATAGTGCGGCCCAGTGGAAAAAAAGGTTGAGAACCACTATAACATATATAGTTACAAATTAAACAACGTTTCTAAATATGTGATGTTGTTTATCTTGATCGAACTACATTGCTTCAACGTAGTGGTTAACAATGACTAGGGTACATGTTTTAAAATGTATTACTGTAAGAAAGTACACACTGACCTAACAGACATCAATTTATAAAACAAGATTATTTAGAGTTATAATTTCACAACTCTCAAAATGTTACTTTTGTCTTTACAGGTCTTTCTTTTTACTATCCTGATTGCAGTTTAATTTATAATTACTGTAACTGTCCTGTTACAACTGTATTTTTTTCTAACTAGTTTTCTAACTAGAAAAACTGTCTTGATTAAATGTGTAAACGATAAAAAGTGTAAACTCAGACTTTTATGAAATAAACATAACTCTTACCCGTGCTTCCCGTTCTTCATTCGCCATGCTGGATTACTGATGTAAAGGCTTAATTTCCGTTCTGATTTATCCATATTGCGCTAAAGGTGCGGAGAATCGTGCTCCTTGAATGCACTCAGTGGCTTATGATAGGATTGGTTGAATGGTAAGCTCGCATCTGATTGGCTAAAGAGTACGACAGACCCACTTGGGAAGAGAGCTCTGCCAGGAAAGTCTCAAAAACACACACACACAAATCCGAGTGGATTCGTAGTAAATGACGATTCGTACATTCAGACACTCGTACATTTTGAACATTCAAAGGTTTTTGTGCACAGTTGTATATCTACAAATTGTTTTTTGCATTTGTGAAATGTATTTTATGAATATATAATTTTATTTTGGGCTTGTGAATTGCTTTTTGTGAATATATTTTTTTTTTCACGCACGTGAATTTTTTGTGTGTGTACGTGAATTAGGTTTCATGCATGTGAAATTGTCTACGCATGTGTGAATCGTGTTTTTTGCGTGAATTATATTTGAGACTAATCTGCTTCCATAGAGAGAGTCTGTGTGTGTGTGTGTGTGTGTGTGTGTGTGTGTGTGTGTGTGTCTGTGTGTCTCTGTGTGTGTGTGTGTGTGTGTGTGTGTGAGAGAGAGAGAGTCTGTCTCTGTATGTGTGTGTCTGTGTGTCTCTCTGTGTGTGTGTGTATGTGTGTCTCTCTGTGTGTGTGTCTCTCTCTGTGTGTGTGTGTGTGTGTGTGTGTGTCTGTGTGTCTCTGTGTGTGTGTGTGTGTGTGTGTGTGTGAGAGAGAGAGAGTCTGTCTCTGTATGTGTGTGTCTGTGTGTCTCTCTGTGTGTGTGTGTATGTGTGTCTCTCTGTGTGTGTGTCTCTCTCTGTGTGTGTGTGTGTGTGTGTGTGTGTGTGTGTGTGTGTGTGTGTGTCTCTGTGTGTGTGTCTGTCTGTGTGTGTGTGTGTGTGTGTGTTATAATGTCCAGCTGAGCTGTAGTCCAGCACTGCCTCCTGCTGGTGGAGATCTGAGTGATCGGTCAGTAACAGTGTCTGTCTCTGCTCTGGGTCACAGGTCTTCTGGGGATGGTAGCACACATGATGTTCACGACAGCGTTCCAGCTGACCGTCAGTCTGGGCCCGGAGGACTGGAAACCACAGAGCTGGGACTACAGCTGGTCTTACATGTACGTTCACTCATGCCTCAGCTCAGGGATGCTGGTCTTGGGACTTTTAACTGCTCAAGCACTAGAAACAGTGCTTTACAAATGCAAAACTGATGAGAAAAATTACTGAAAGTGAGCTCGAAATATAATATAAGTCTTACAGTTCATAGTACAATACTAGAATTTATCCAAAAAAAAAAACATAATATGTACAAAATACTTGGTAAAGTTAAATAAGTCACATAACATTAGGCTTATATTATAATACATTTGTTTGTATTTATTTATTTATTCTTTTTATAATAGACTTTACATGGATTCAAGGAGAGTAAAAGATACTAATATGAATTTTATTCATGTATTATTATATAATAAATGTGGAATTTCAAGAAGGACATTTTGAGATAGACGTCATAATTTTGAGAAATAACTTAGTGTTTGTAACAGCTAGTGTATCCTGTGCCTAGTACTTCTGACATGAACAGGTTTTGAGTCTTGCAGGTCTATGGTCTGTCCCTGATGATGCCTGATTGTTTAATAACTTTAGCTAAAAGAGCGATGTTGATTTGAAACCGTCTTGGCTTTGTTTCCTCCAGCTTGGCCTGGAGCTCGTTCACCGCCTGCATGGCCTCCTCGGTCACCACCATCAACAGATACACTAAGACTATTCTGGAGTTCAAACACAAGCAGAGGAACATTGAGAAGAACCTGAAGATCAAGCAGAAGCTGCTGGAGCTGGACTCTCCAGAGCAGGTGTGGGACATGTACATCAGCTCCGTCCCCAGCTCGGCCGAGGAGTTCCTGGACCTGTCCAGTTCAGGACGCAAGCTCTCCACCAACTCAGTGTTCCTGGACCTCAATGACCTGCCGTCTACACAAGGAGAGGAGTACTGCTGAAGCCACGCTCTTCTAGTGTCTGGATCAGAGCTGTGGCCGTGCGTTGAGCTTTCGTGACTGTGCTCGTGAGGAACGATTGGTTTGATGTTGTGCTGCTGTCTGAAGATGATGCTGTGAGTTTTAGTTTGTTATTAATGTGCTGTTGACGTTGTATGTGTAAGATGTACTGTGGAACCAGAACTGGGATGAATGAACGATATTCCTCGATCTTAGAGAATTAAATGTGACACAAGGTTTGTTTTTTTAACTGCATTAGAAATATTCTGAGAGCTACCACTGATTCAGTAGAAACAGTAGATCTAAGCTTTAGAAGTCATTACCAGATCGATCCTGAGGGTCTCTTAATGAGATGGATTACATCGCTGAGTGCTTTTGCCTGTGATCGTGATCTTGGTTCTTTAACCGTAGCGTGCAAAAGTCCTGCCACAGTTTATTTTATCAGCCGTAATATTACTGTAAGCATAACCATTTCATTTAGCTCTAGTTTGTTAGCTTCCCATCTCTGAAATATAAGAGAATTATTTAGCTTTTGAGTTTGCATCCTGTAGAGTGATCTATACGAGTGTCACTGTGAAAAGAATAAAAATGTAATTCTAAATCAAATGTTTGGGATAAAAGAAGTGTCTCATGCTGTGTGTTGTGTTTGGAATGAAAGAGTGTGATCCATGAGGTCAAGATAATTGAGTTCTTCATCTCTTTGGGTTCTGTATATTTGACCCTTATTTAAATCAAAAGAATAAATAACTTATTGATTTATCAATTAATTTATGAACTGTCTGAGTCTGTGTTCTGTCAAAATTAACTGCTAATATTTTATGTGAAACATATAGAAGATTCAGTGGCCTTTTTACAGTAATCTACAAGCAGCACTGACCAGCTCCTTCTAGACTAATGATGTTTAATAATGCATGTCAGCTTGTGTCAGATCGGTCATGTTTAATTTGATATTTTGTTCTCATAAATGAGCAAATTGCTGCATTTATTTATGACTTTATGTTGATGAAATGTATATTAAATAAATACAAAAGTATTTTACAAAAACATACAGGCATAGATAGTAATTATCAAACGATGCATTATAATAATTTAAGGTCATTGCTCTCAAAAGGAGGCACATGGAGGGTGTGAAAGACCCGAAGTGCTCAGACGCATTGATTTGAACAGCTATGGATCCATCGACCGTCCTAAGATCACTTCGATCTCATTCAGTCCAGCTCACGCTCCAGAACCGCAGTATGAAGTTCACTGCCATCCAAAGTCCATGCCTGCCATTTGGTAGAACTTGAGGTTGTGAGTCAGTCTCTGAATGACTTCTGGGTCGAAGTATCTGGGCGTCTTCTCCATCACGATTTGCCCGTTCAGGGCTTTAGTCATCATGCTCCTAAAACACAAGAAAAGCATTTGATTACTTCTCCAGCACCAGCTGATTTTCTCACTATATAACCAACAATACACCTAGAATTTATCTGGATTTAAGGTTTAGGTTTTTAAAATGTGCATCAAACTGTTAACTAAGATTTACATTTACATTACATTTATTCATTTAGTAGATGCTTTTATCCAAAGCGACTTACAGATGAGGACAGTGGAAGCAATCAAAAACAACAAAAAGAGCAATGATATATAAGTGCTATAACAAGTCTCAGTTAGGTTAACACAGTACACGTAGCATGGGATTCTAAATAATATAATATAAAGAAAACAGATAGAATAAAAAAAGAATAGAGCAAGCTAGTGTTCGAGGTCTTTACACATACACACACACACACACAATTTCATAATTAATGAAAAGAAAATAGAATATAAAAAGATTAGAAAGGTAGTTAGATTTCTTTAAGGAATAGAATTAGAATAGTGAGTGCTAAAGTTAGAGGGTCAAATAAAGATGGAAGAGATGTGTTTTTAGCTGATTCTTGAAGATGGCTAAGGACTCAGCTGCTGGGATTGAGTTGGGGAGGTCATTCCACCAGGAGGAACATTTAATTTAAAAGTCCGTAAAAGTGACTTTGTGCTTCTTTGGGATGGCACAATCAAGCGATGTTCACTTGCAGAACGCAAGCTTCTAGAGGCACATAAGTCTGAAGTAACAAATTTAGGTAAATGGGTGCAGAGCCAGTGGTAGTTTTGTAGGCAAACATCAATGCCTTGAATTTTATGCGAGCAGCTATTGGAAGCCAGTGCAAATTGATAAACAGAGGTGTGACGTGTATTCTTTTTGGCTCATTAAAAATTAATCTTACTGCCGTGTTCTGAATTAATTGTAAAGGTTTGATAGAACTGGCTGGAAGACCTGCTGAGAGGACATTGCAATAGTCCAGCCTGGACAGAGCAAGAGCTTGAACAAGGAATTGTGCAGCATGATCCCAAAGAAGGGGCTTGATCTTCTTGATGTTGAATAAAGCAAATCTGCAGGATCGGACAGTTTTAACAATGTGGTCTGAGAAAGTCAGCTGATCATCAATCATAACTCCAAGGCTTCTAGCTGTTTTTGAAGGAGTTATGGTTGATGTGCCTAACTTGATGGGGAAATTGTGATGAAACGATGGGTTTGCTGGAATCACAAGCAGTTCTGTCTTGGCAAGGTTGAGTTGAAGGTGATGGTCCATCATCCAGGAAGAAATGTCTGTTAGACAAGCTGAGATGTGAATAGCTACCGTCGGATCATCAGGATGAAATGAGAGGTAGAGTTGAGTGTCATCAGCATAGCAGTGGTATGAAAAGCCATGTTTCTGAATGACAGAACCTAAAGATGCCATGTAGACAGAGAAGAGAAGTGGTCCAAGAACTGAGCCCTGAGGCACCCCAGTAGTTAGATGTTGTGACTTGGACACCTCACCTCTCCAAGATACTTTGAAGGACCTATCTGATAGGTAAGACTCAAACCATTGAAGTGTGGTTCCTGAGATGCCTTTTGCCAGTAGGGTTGATAGGAGGATCTGGTGGTTAACCGTGTCAAAAACTTGGACAGGTCCAGCAGGATAAGTACTGAAGATTTGGATTCTGCTCTTGCCAATCTTAGAGCTTCAACAACTGAGAGCAAGGCAGTCTCAGTTGAATGTCCACTTCTGAAGCCAGATTGGTTGCTGTCAAGGAGGTTGTTGTTTGTGAGAAATGTAGAGACTTGGTTGAACACAGCTCGTTCAAGTGTTTTGCAATGAAAGGAAGAAGGGAAACTGGTCTGTAGTTCTCTAAAAGAGATGGATTGAGGTTGGGTTTCTTAAGTAGTGGAGTTATACGTGCCTGTCTAAATGATGAGGGAAAAACACCAGTGTGGAGGGATGTGTTAATGATGTGAGTGAGTGCAGGTACAGCTGTATGGAATAAAATCACTGTCAAAAGTAATCGTACGTAATTCAAAACATTTGTGTGTAATTTTAATATACTCGTGCGTAATTTAAAACTATTGTACGTAATTCAGTTTTTTGTCAGAGTTGGATTCCAAAATCTACGGCCACGACAGTTTACAGATATGCGATTTTGTGTGTTTTTTAGAGTACAACTCTAAAATGTACAACTGTGACAGTTTACAGACATGGCGCTTGTTTTCACAATAGCTCTGTTACACACACGACATGCGAATTACGACTACGAAGTGCGGTGTGCGAAACGACTGTCAAAAATACGTCATCAAGGTCACAGGCATTACTATCCGAGGGAAGATGAATTGACTCAACGAAGTGCGCATGCGCCCCACCAAAGTTTTAAACCACTGGCGCCGAAATGGCGGATCAGCAGCCAATCGCTCACACACCTCGTCTCAGGTAAGTTAATTGTTTTTTTTTTTTTTTAATCTGACCTGTTTAAGCAGGGGTCATCAAACTTGTTCCAGGCGGTCATGAGGTCGAAGCTAAACTCTGAAGGACACGGGCCCTCCAGGACCGAACTTGACGACCCCTGTTTTGTAGTAACAAGATGTTGTAATCTTTATTTGCTGGAAAATGACAATCAGTCAAGTTTGTGTTTTAAGCACATCTGACACATCCCTAAACCTGAAATGTAAAGCAGAACGTGCTCCACTGGCAGGTTATTGTAGAATATGTAAGCACACTGCCATATGCATAACTTATTTTTGCACTGTTAATCAATTTTACATTTTCACTTAGTGCAGGTTAATGTAAGGAAGATACTGTACTACAGGTATTTAAATCCTTTTAGTATGTACTCCACTTCTTCACTGCCTGACCATCATCTTGTTTATGCAGTTCAATGTTTTTATTATTTTTTATATCTAAAGCACCTTGTTCAGTAAGTGTTTAGATGTTTTTCATATCTGTCACGGTCTAAGCATGATCTGTTTCTGTTGTTCTGATGAAGGAAGCTTGTGTTGGGGAGGATTCAGTGTCTGTTGAGGCACATGTGAATGTGCTACAAAGTGAGTTTCAGAAACACATTGACTGTCAGAGACCACACGACAGGAACATGCTCCTGGAGACGTTGAGAAAGCACGGAATGAATGTCAGTGGAGGATGTACTCAAAAAATACACATACTTCAGGACACCTGCTGGAGTGAGTATATTAAAAAAAAAACTTATCAACTGTAAAATATCTTGTTTCAAATCTTTTCAGGTAATATTTTATTCTTCTGTACCCTTTTAGGCCATCTGTTAAACATTTAAAGCAATAGTTTTAGAAAACAATGTAAGATTTATCAGTGAATACAAGAACATGAAATGCATGGTATATTGTGAACCTTATACATTAGCTTCTGATTGTTTCTGCAGTTCTGCAGTGTATGTAGCTACACCGTCTGAGCCAAAGAGAATGCAACAGAATCTGATGAATCTGAAAAGTGTTTTCTTTTTTTCTCTTTATTTTTATTATTATTATTGTTGTTGTCATTATTCTTTTTATTTATTTTATGAAAGGGGGACCCGGCTACACCTTTCCTACCATACACCTGATGGATACTGACTGTAAAATGGCAATCATAGGAGGAGCGCTCAGTGTGGTGACAGAAGATGGAATAGATGTGTGTCAGTGCACCAGCCTTGATGAAGCCTTCATAACAGCCTTGTGGATGTGTTTTGTGTTCAAGTGAAGAAAGTGAAGTGACATTCGGCCAAGTATGGTGACCCATACTCAGAATTTGTGCTCTGCATTTAACCCATCCGAAGTGCACACACACAGAGCAGTGAACACACACACACACTGTGAACACACACCCGGAGCAGTGGGCAGCCATTTATGGCACGGCGCCCGGGGAGCAGTTGGGGGTTCGGTGCCTTGCTCAAGGGCACCTAAGTCGTGGTATTGAAGGTGGAGAGAGAACTGTACATGCACTCCCCCCACCCACAATTCCTGCCGGCCCGGGACTCGAACCCACAACCCTTCAATTGGGAGTCCGACTCTCTAACCACCAGGCCACGACTTCCCCTACAACTTCAACATTGCATATCCACCACACCTGAGAAAGACACTGACTGGTTCAGAGGCACATTGTCAACATTAGAAGATGGAGACAAGCACTGTCAGTAACTTTACTCTGAATGATTTGCCTCTTGTATAAAATCCTCATGCCTTGACTGTACCATTGCCCAAAGTGCACTCGAAGGACATTCACTCTTTGGAAGTTAATCCAACATGCTGGAGTGGTACATGCACATTAACCAAATAGCTTGCTCTATTCTTTTTCTATTCTGTCTGTTTTCTTTTTATTTATATTATTTAAAAGCCCTTGCTACGTGTACTGTGTTAAGCTAACTGAGACTTGTTATAGCTCTTATATATCATTGCTCTTTTTGTTGTTTTTGATTGCTTCCACTCTGTCCTCATTTGTAAATCGATTTGAATAAAAGCGTCTGATAAATGAATAAATGTAAATATTATTATAACCTGTGGTATAGATGAGTGCCAGTCAACTTATTCCTGATTCCATTCTTTTAGAAACCATGCACAGGAAGCATATGTACTTCTGGTACTCAGTGAAGAGTCAGTAGTACAGTTGTATTATAATATAATGGAGAAGGGTCTGGCTGCAGACTAGCATCTCTCAAACACTTGCGCTTCTTTTTTTATTGGATATTTTATTCTACTTATTGGTTACTTCTTGTTTGAATCTCTCAACATTTGTTTTTCTCTTGTGTAGGGATGGTTGACTGGAAGTCTGTCAGTCCAGATGTGAGGAAGACACACAGTGTGGAGCTGGAGCTCAGCAGATGTGTGATGCTGTAGATACTGTGGTCTTGGAAAGAAGGGCATCTTCACAGCTGGATTCTGTTTTATGGACTGCCACTGCAGAATGAATGAATGAATGAATGAGTGGTTTATCTATCTATCTATCTATCTATCTATCTATCTATCTATCTATCTATCTATCTATCTATCTATCTATCTATCTATCTATCTATCTATCTATCCATCTATCTATCTTTTTACTTGAATTGGTGACTGAAACTGAAAGCTAACTAAATGTTTTAGTGGATAAAGCTGTGTCTGTTTGCTTAATTGGTTAATGTCACTTAAAACAAGGTTACTAAACTCTTCTGAGTAATTTTTAAATTTAATTAGTTTTTATAAATTTTTACTAATTTTTCTTTATCAGGCAAAACCTAGTTTTCTAGTGTAACACTTTACAATAAAGTTTCATTTGTTGACTGATGTATTAACTATAATTAACTATGAGTAATGCATTTGATACAGTATTTATTAAACTTTGTTAGTTTATAAAAATACAGCTGTACGTTGTTTGTTCTTGTTAGTTCACTAATGTTAACAAATACAGCTGACTTTAAATGACTTTAACTTAAGAACAGCAAGTGCGACTAACCGTGTTAAGAGACGTTTGTATTCTCAAAAATAATTGTAATGTGTTTTTGATTATTGATAAACTAAGACCTAAACGTGCGGTGGTGATTACGTCAGTAAGCCGTTTTGAAGGTACTTTCGAAAGTAATTTAAAATAATATTATTTACATCATTAACGCTGTTTTTACATTGGATATATTTCTATTGGTTTTATAGGATTATGTGTTTAATTTATCGCTTTCTATTAATCTATAGGCCAATAGCGATAAAGAGTATGACTCTTCGTTGAATCGATTCATCTTCCCTCGGATAGTAATGCCTGTGACCTTGATGTGGTATTTTTGACAGTCGTTTCGCACACCGCACTTCGTAGTCGTAATTCGCATGTCGTGTGTGTAACAGAGCTATTGTGAAAACAAGCGCCATGTCTGTAAACTGTCACAGTCGTACATTTTAGAGTTGTACTCTAAAAAACACACAAAATCGCATATCTGTAAACTGTCGTGGCCGTAGATTTTGGAATCCAACTCTGACAAAAAACTGAATTACGTACAATAGTTTTAAATTACGCACGAGTATATTAAAATTACACACAAATGTTTTGAATTACGTACGATTACTTTTGACAGTGATTTTATTCCATACAGCTGCAGGAGAAATGGCTTGAAGGAGATGAGATGGAATAGGATCAGGCGGACAAGTAGTAGGGTGATTAGAAAAGATGAGTTTTGAGACTTCTGCCTCAGAGAGTGAAGAGAAGGATGTGAATGAGTGTAAGTTTGCTGGTGATATGAGCTTGACTGATTGTGGTGTGGAAAATTGAAGATTAGAAAATTGAAGATAGGAGTGACTGATACATATTAAGGTCAGTAGTATTTTTGGATTTGCGCCACACCCTTTCAGCAGCTCTAAGCTTAGAACGGTGTTCACGTAGAACATCAGATAACCAAGGGGCAGAAGGTGTGTTATGGGCTGGCCTGGAAGATAAGGGGCAAACAGTGTCTAAACAAGATGTAAGAGTGGAGCAGAAAGTATCAGTAGCACTGTTAGCATCAAAAGATGCTAACAGTTTAGGGGAAGGAAGTGAAGATGAAACCATTGCAGAAAGAAGAGAGGGTGAAAGTGAGCGTAGGTTACGTCGAAAGATGACATGTGGAGGGGTAAGTGAAGTGTAAGGGACCATGTTGAGGTTAAGAGTGAGGAGGAAGTGATCCGACGTGTGCAGTGGAGTAACCAGAACATGATCAGTAGAGCAGTGTCGTGTATAAATAAGGTCCAGTTGGTTCCCTGATTTGTGAGTAGCAGTAGTTGACACTAGGTTGAGATCAAAAGAGACAAGCAGAGTGTGGAAATCAGCAAACAGAGGTTTATCTAGATGAATGTTGAAATCTCCAAGCATAACTAGAGGAGTACCATCCTCAGAAAAGGTTGAGAGCACCACATCTAATTCATCCAAAAAGTTACCCAGTGGTCCTGGGGGTCGACAGTCAACTACAAAATGTATTTTAAGAGGGTAGGTAACAGTAACTGAATGAGATTCAAAGGAGCTGTTGATAACCAAAGATGGTAAAGAATTAAATTTCCAATCATTAGAGATGAGCAGACCAGTACCTCCACCTCTTCAGATTTAAACCATAAAACATTTGTTACTTTATTTTGTGAAACTAAGCTTATTTTATTTAAGCTAGTTGGCGAGGCAACATCTCTAATTTTCATTTCATTTTCACCTGATGTTCTAAAATAAAAAAGTGTTGCTTCTGAAGTAAATGTATCTTGTTTTAATGAGATAATTATACTGAGAAAACAAGACATTCATTAAACACAGGATTTTTCACATTTGTGTCAAACAGTGTTATTATAGTTAACTAAAACCATAAAAACCTTTACTTGAAAGTTACTTGAAGTGGTAAAGTTTACAAAATAAGACTTAACTAAAATAAAATATTTAAAACTGTAACAACTTTTCTTATTTTATTTTAGTTTAACTTGATGTACAAAAATAAACAAAGTAAAACTGAATTAAAAATGAATAAAGACATATGGACAAAAAACAAAACATTACTAGTTAAACTAACAAATGAAGATGAAAAAATACAACAATAAAAACTTTCTAATTATTAAATGCTATAACAAAAAAAAAATAGCTGAATAAATTTTAAATGAAAGGAATGATAATTACATTTGAAATAATCCCTTCAGACATCTAAATATCAGGGTTATTATTGAAATAAAACTTAAATTACAAATAAAATTAATTAATAAAAATAAAATAATCATGAATTGAAATAAAATTTAATATTAAAAAAACATAAAAAATAAAACTAATATTAAAATTAAATTAAATTAAATTTATGCATTTAGCAGATGCTTTTATCCAAAGCGATTCACAGTGCATTCAGGCTAACATTTTTAATAATAAAAATGTTAAGCAGCTAACTGCTTTTAATATACCTGCCTACAATTGTCAATTTGTATATTGTCATTCCTTACCTACTTATTTGTATTTTTTTTATTATGTATATTTGTATATTATGTTTTATTTGTATATTTTTTATTATACACTTTTATTATGTGTTTTATGTTCTGTCGCCATCATTCTGTTGTACTGCGGAGCTTCTATCACGAAAACAAATTCTTTGTATGTGTAAACATACATGGCAATAAAGCTCATTCTGATTCTGATTTCTGATTTTTTTTTTACCTTATATATATATATATATATATATATATATATATATATATATATATATATATATATATATTATGTATGTATGTATGTATATGTTATTTCAGGTAGTTGCTGAGGCAACATTTCTCATTTTCATTTAGTTCTATTTTTTTAATAAGTTAAAGCAACGCTTAAAAATTCAAACTATATAGACCAAAACTTTAACAAAATTTAAAATGAAGTCAGTTTTTTATATATATATATATATATATATATATATAATCAAAATAAAATTTTATTCAAAATATTAACAAAAAATATATCAATACACTTATTATTAAAATCTTTGAACTGTAATCGGATTACCAAGGAACAAGAGTCATTCTACTTTAGAAACGGACTTTTCCTTCCCTACCACCATCAGTCTTGTGTTTCCACAGATCTGTTTTACTTGAGAGCTGGATTGTGACCGCTAGCGCAGTATTGATCGTCTAAATCACGTCAGGCCCCCAGCGATGGCATCAGAAGAAGCTCTGAGCCTCTCACTGGCTGTAAATGAGAAGCTCTGAAAGTGCTTCAGCTTATCAGGCTGATGCCGGCATCAATCACACACAGAAAAACACATGGGATGCATGTGTGTCTTTATTAGCATTGGCAGATGGGACTCATATGTTTAAAGTGGCTCACAGATGGCCATCTTTAATGGTCCACCTTCCTTGACAGCACCACCACATCTAAAGTCTGTTTAAGAGAAGACGAGTCAAACTAATCAAGCTGTGAGACGTCCAACAGATGTGAGCTGCTCCCAGCAACAGAAACTGAGCAGCAGCAGTCAAACACGAGAGAACCAGCCAATGAGGATATATATATAATATGTTTACAGTTTTATATTTAAGTGGAGCTCAAGGGAAAAAGTAAATAATAAGTGCATGATATGCTTCTTTTAAAAAAAGCTACCTCAACCACCTCAAACAAGGACACAGCAGATGAATGTATGAGGCTCAGACCCAGATTCGTTTGATCAAAGAGACGACAGAGACGTACTGTCCATCACGCATGACTCACTGATCCTTTAGTGTCCTCTGGCAGGAGTCAGACTCACACGGCTGTGTATCGATACAGAAACACAGCAGCCATGCCAATCCCCAGACCTGTCTGCATTATCAATGACTTCATCTGAGAAAGCACTTAGTCTGAAGACTTCCCTGTTTACTTAGGCCTATTATGGGGCCAGCAAGTCTATTAGATCCCGCCATTAATTATTCACTCGCCTCGAGTGATGCGACTGCTTCGTTGTATGTGCCGGTCAGAGTTTGTCCTCCAGCTAATGCAAAGATTGCTGATGTCCACTGACTAGTGAACATTACGAGAGACAACGCTGAACATATGGGTCAGTGACATGATGCTTATTTTTTTATCTATTAACTTATTAAAAAATATTCAGTAATTCATTATTTAACGTGTAATAATATTTAAATGCATAAGGTGTAAAATGTCAGGGTGATACAACAATAAAAAAAGGCTCTTAAAGCATGAAAATCTTTAAAAGAAACCTTATTTCTTGGAAAAAGAAAAAGAAAATACTGCAAAAACTGCTTCATTGCAATGTTAAATATTCTAAAACATTTCATCCACAGGAATTCTGTCCTGAAATGGTTTCAGTCCTATTTGAGCCATATATTTTTTTTCCAGTTAACTATAATAATAAGATTTCTGGTAAAAAAAACAAAAAAACATCTGCTTTGGGGTGTTCCACAAGGCTCTATCCTTTCTCCTATCCTTTTTTCTCTATACTTGCTCCCTCTGGGCAGCATTTTTAGAAAGTATGGAGTATAATTTCATTGTTATGCTGATGACACACAAATAAATTTACCAATCAGACATTCCATAAAATAAATTGATTATGAAGCATAAAATGATGTCAATGTTTGTTTCCATTCTTGTACTTTTTATGTAAAGCACTTGGTTGTGTTTTAAATGGTGGTATATAAATAAACAAGAACACGAACAAGAACAAGGAAAAGATGTGTCAAGGATAGTAAGAAATATAATTATAAAATATAAATAAATATATACTTTGATAGATTGTTGAGGAAGAAGATGATAATCCACAACGAAACAGTCTTTAATATAATAATCCACATGAAACTCAAGCAAAGGAAATGATTTAGGGTAGTCGTGACATCAAACATTAACTAATAACCAACCAAATACTGAACAGAAAGAAGACTACGTCTTGTATTATTATTACTATTTTTAATTTTCAGAATCAGAATCAGAAAGAGCTTTATTGACAAGTATGCTTGCGAATACAAGGAATTTGTTTTAGTGACATAAGCTTCCAGTACACAGAGACAACAACACAAAAAAACAAACAAAAAAAAAACAAAAAAATTACAGGAGAATTATAAATTGGCAAATAAATAAGTGTATAAACAATTGTGCTATAAATGATAATGGAATAGGATTGAGTGAGATGCAGGAATGTTCTAGGTTGGAGGGGTAACAAATAAATATAAGGATATTGCACATTTTTGCATAAGTTTAAGTGGGAAACATTTAACTGTTCATGAGGTAGATTGCCTGAGGGAAGAAACTATTCTTGTGCCTTGCTGTTCTTGTATTTGCGGCTCTGAGGCGCCGGCCAGATGGCAAAAGTTCAAAGATGGGGTGACTTGGATGTGAGGGATCCAGAGTGATTTTCTGAGTCCTTTTCCTCACTCTGGATGTGTACAGTTCTTGCAGGGTGGGCAGGGGAGCACCAATAATCCTTTCAGCAGTCCGAACAGTTCTCTGTAGTCTTCTGATATCTGATTTTGTTGCTGAACCAAACCAGACAGTAATTGAAGTACACAGAACTGACTCAATGACGGCTGAGTAGAACTGTTTCAGCAGCTCCTGTGGCAGGTTAAACTTCCTCAGCTGGCGAAGGAAGTACAACCTTTGTTGGGCTTTTTTCACAATGGAGCCAATGTGATTGTCCCACTTCAGGTCCTGAGAGATGGTGGTTCCCAGGAATCTGAATGACTCCACTGCAGCCACAGTGCTGTTCATGATGGTGAGTGGGGAAAGTGCAGGGGGGTTTCTCCTAAAGTCCACAATCATCTCCACTGTTTTGAGCGTGTTCAGCTCCAGGTTGTTAAGACTGCACCAGACAGCCAGCTGCTCAACCTCTTGTCTGTAAGCAGACTCATCACCGTCCTGGATGAGACCGATGACTGTAGTGTCGTCTGCAAACTTCAGGAGCTTGACAGAGGGGTCTTTAGAGGTGCAGTCGTTGGTGTACAGCGAGAAGAGCAGAGGGGAGAGAACACATCCCTGAGGGGCACCAGTGTTGGTGGAGCAGCTGTTTGACATGAATTTCCCCAGTCTCACTAACTGTTGCCTATCTGTCAGAAAGCTGGTGATCCACTGACAGATAGAGCTAGGAACAGAGAGCTGGGTCAGTTTGGTCTGGAGGGATGTTGGGATGATGGTGTTGAAAGCCGAACTAAAGTCCACAAACAGGATCCTCACATAAGTCCCTGTTTTGTCCAGATGTTGCAGGATGAAGTGCAATCCCATGTTGATTGCATCATCCACGGACCTGTTTGCTCGGTACGCAAACTGCAGGGGGTCCAGTAAGGGTCCAGTGATGTCCTTCAGATAAGCCAGAACCAGTTTTTCAAACGACTTCATGACGACAGACGTTAGAGCCACAGGTCTGTAGTCGTTAAGTCCTGTTATCTTGGGTTTCTTTGGAATGGGGATTATGGTGGAGCGTTTGAAGCAGGAAGGCACTTCACACAACTCCAGAGATCTGTTGAAGATCTGTGAAAAGATGGGGGCCAGCTGGTCAGCACAGATTTTCAGACAGGCTGGTGTAACGCCATCTGGGCCTGGTGCTTTTCTTTTTTTGTTTTTCTTGAAGACCTGGCGCACATCATCTTCACAGATTTGAAGAGCAGGAGGTATGGAGAGGGGGATTGCAGGAGGTGTTAATGGTTGTGTAGGGAGATGGTCAGAGTGGGTGTTGGGGGTTTCAAATCTACAATAAAACTCATTCAGGTCGTTAGCAAGTCGTTGATTAGCCTCAGTGCAAGGGGATGGTGTCTTGTAGTTTGTGATGGCTCTCAGTCCTCTCCAAACTGAAGTAGAGTCGTTGGAAGTAAACTGGTCTTCCAACTTTTTTGCGTAGGTCTTTTTAGCCGCTCTAATCTCTTTGTTCAGTGTGTTCCTGGCCTGATTGTACAAGACCCTGTCCCCATTTCTGTAGGCATCCTCTTTGGCCTGACGAAGGTGTCTGAGTTTTACTGTAAACCATGGCTTATCATTGTTAAATGTTAAATAAGTCCTGGTAGGAATGCATATATCCTCACAGAAACTAATATAGGATGTTACAGTCTCTGTGAGTTCGTCCAGATCAGTGGTAGCAGCTGTGGTAGCAGTGGTAATTTTTTATAAAATCCTGTCAAACGTGCACAAATTACTAGCTACTACTAAATATTGTAGAAACATAATTTTCTGTAAAGTTTCTTTGTAACGATTTGTATTGTAAAAAGCGCTATACAAATAAACTTGAATCAAATTGAATTGAACTTATGGCAGCTGACGAGAGGAAAACAGGGGGAGGGAGTTAACTAAAAAATAATGCAAAGGGTTATATTTCTGAGAGTGTTTTATTACATTTTAATTTCTCTTGAATGTTGGACACTAGTGTGTATCTGTCACTGACCCACAGTGCAGTAGATTCTTTTTTGCTTTAACTTAACTGAGACGATCTGAGATAAGAACAAATATTCTGATCCAAAGACACATCACTTTAATTCAGATTAGCCCGTGAGATGGAGTCAGTAATCCAGTTTATACTGAATGCATATGTTTGCTTGTAAGAATCTGTGTCAAACTCGAACAGCCTTTCTGTAAAATGGTCTATGTGATTAGCTGGCATGATATTCTGAACTTTTGTCTGTCTGTAAGCTTTGTAGTGGCTTCATTGTATGGCACATGTTGACCAATCCCAGCAGCCCACAGGAGCCGGCGGATCGGTCTCCTCTAACATATGCTGCATTTGGCCCGGGACTTTTTGAGGACTCCTGAATGAACCGAATGGTGCCATGGGTATAGATCCTGATGGGGTTTGGTGATGTGGGCCTCAGCTGCGGGGGGGCAGGTGGAGTTTGTAGATGGGTCACTCTATGGCCTCATCAGCAGCTTTCTGTGCACAAACAGATGTGAGGCAATTACCCTGTCTACTGTCCACGCATCAGCTACAGCAATGGATGTGATTAGAATGTTTCGTTCCAATGAACCTGTTTAACCCTCTGGAGTCTAAGGGTATTTTTGGGGCCTGGAGAAGTTTTGTCATGCCCTGACATTTGTGCTTTTTTCAGTTTCTTATAAATATCTAAATGGGTAAAGTCTAATCTCACTGTAATCAGCACAAACTGGGCTATAATAATATGTGAGCAGCATGTATGTACATGATTGTGTTTTTGAGAAAAAAAATATTATGCGTGGTTAGTGAAAAACTAAAAATGTTAAAACACTTGAAAAAGGCCATAAAACACATAGAGAACATTGGTTCCCGGGACTTTTGAGAACTGGAGCTTGTATAGCCTTGAATTTTTCTGGGATGATAAAAGTCTTCGTTTTTAGAAATGCTGACAGCTTTCACACACCTGGGCGCTCACAGACAGGTGCGTGTTTACAATTTAAAGAACAGAAATGCCCCACACTGACATGGCTTGAATGTCTATATATTGGTCAACAACTATTGGTTATTCTGACCCGCTCACAGACAGCAGCGTGCTCGGAGAGACAGCTGTCCTGGAGCTGCCCAGAACAGTGAATCACATTTGTTCGGAAGCATGGTAAATGGACTGAATTTATATAGTGCTTTGAACAGACCCCATGGTCATCCAAAGCGCTTTACAAATTGCCTCACATTCACCCATTCACACACCGACTGCGGAGTCAGCCATGCAAGGCGCCATCCAGCTCGTCGGGAGCAGCTGGGGTTAGGTGTCTTGCCACCAACCACCAACCTTGGTTTGCATGCAGACAATAGCCAGGTTTCCATCCAACTCATTTGTATTTAGGGATGTCAATATTCGATCATTTCCATGATCGATCATCGTTTAAATTAATGATCAATGAATAACCTTAATGCTGCAAAATGCGTCTACAGCGGTATTATTATTATGTGCATAAGGCACTTGGAAAAAAAGCTTTCTCACCCGAATTAAAGGGGTTTTAGTCTGAATAAAATGCTAGCAGCAGGACTATAAAATGAAAACAACTTCTTTTGTGTTCTGGAATGATGTTTGGATGAGTGATTCATGGCAGAGTATTCATCTCGGGTGCACTGTCACTTTAAGAGCCGGTCACTAAACTTGCAACCAACTGTGTTGTATATTACAATGCTTTGTTTTTATATAGCCAATTTAACTTACTGAAGACCCTGTCTGTGCACAAATAAAATAAAGAAATCGCAAAATTATATTTAAGTAATTACATTTTAATGAATGTTTCAACCGTTCATTACGGGGTCAGTTGCAACATTTGACTTTGTCTATGCAAGCATAAAGGTTACGCATATTTTCATCTGCACACGTGTTACGTGTCCGAGAAACTAAAGAAAGTGCAATAGGTGTATAGTTCCACTCACTAACGGGCATATATTAACCACGTCAACAGCGTGCAATTAACCCCTTCCCTCGTCCCCTGTGTCTTTATCACCTGTACCAGCCGAGTCGAAGAAGTGCGGCTGTGCGCCGAGCGCGCGGATGTCCGGGTGAAGTCACCCTTCTTCACTCCGATAATGAGCGCGTGCGGGAGGCGGCGGTGTCGGCTCGCGGTCCACTCCTTCCCTGAGCTGTTTGCATCCACGCCATCAGGTGCCGGTAATATTCCTCTCAGCGCGGTCTTATTGTTATTCTGTCCCGAGCGTCCGGCTCGCAGCGTCCCTGCAGCAGGGAGAGGACCGAGGCGCATATGATGCTGAAGGGAAACATGATGATTAGGCTCTGCGAGAGGCTCCGGAGGTCCAGGGGCGCGTTGTTAAAAGTCGCCATCCCTGTGAGAACGCTCTGCTGACGGCCATTCTCTTCAGGACTTCACCTGCTTCGCTTTGAGCAGCTGAACGCCGAAGACATCGCGCGTGCCATTCCCAACAGCATTCCTGAACAAAACCTGCCTTCCAGAGCGTCATTGTGTGTCAGGGATCGAGCAGTGCGCTTCCATACTTCCAGAGGCTGTGATGTCCGGGCTGGAGGATTGCAGTCCTTCATTCATGAGAGTTCAGCACTGTTTGATTGGAGGCTGAAGGCGGCTTTAATGCTGCTCCACTCATGCATCAGATATGACATGCATTGTCTTTCCGTCATTTGGCCACAGTGGTGCATATGAATATTTGCTCTCCTTAAAATAATAATAATAGGTTTGTTTACCCCGGAAAAGTGGAGTGGAAACGGGTCAGAAACAAACACCACAAAGGTATATCATCAAATGTGGTCCACACCAGCTGAAGTTCCCAAATCCCCGTAAAGTCTGCACATTTACCATATTAAAACACACCTTTTACTCCAGTAACTTTTGTTATTGTTCTGGACACAAACAGCCTGTCAACCTAAAATATTGAATTGCAATTGTTTTACCCAGTAAGTAACAAGATGTATTTATAACATTTCAAACAATTCGATTAAAATGTGACAACTTGCCCCAAAACGACAAAATGCCATTGTCCTGTGAACATGTGGTAATATGAAGAAATGCAAATGAAATATGAAATATTAGACAATGAAAATATTGTTATGTTCTTGCATTGCTTTACATGCATGATGTTTACAAAGCACACATATATATCCTACCAGTGCTTTATTTGATTTGGAAATTTTATTGTTTTCTCAATTATGGTATAATATTCAATTACTAATTCATAAACCCTCAAAAAAAGTTGAATTTTATTATTTTTATCCAGAAAAATTGCAGCTGCCCGGTCCAACCAAACATCAAAACCTTCACACTTCTGCATGTGTTTACGCTTTGCTTTCAGTTAGAAAGCATCTGCACAAACATTATTATTTTTAAGATACTATCATTAATGTGACGAGTGCTGGACAGGGCAGATATCACTGGGATTTTATTACCTGCAAATGCAGACTTCAGTAATGCTATATCAAATAAACACGGAGAGAGTTTATAGCTTCACAGTTCTGATATTTATTGCATTACCCTTAATGATCCTCTTGCATCATGGCAGCATCAGGGTAAACGCATTACACGGCCATTCTGTGGTGATTTGACTGGTTTATGTTGTGATTTATTTCTTACATCTTCCAAGTGCAGATGTGACCGGGGTCAGAAGGCTAAATGTGCCCTAAAAGAGCCACATTAGAAGAACCGCACAGTTTTCACATGTGCAGTTTTCTAATAGCATTTGAGTGTGATTTAGAGAGTTCCATTTCTTTATGTATCAGACCATTACTTTTGTGTAATGTAATGAATATATACTGTGTCACTCTTTAAATCATGACACTCCTGAATGCATCGGTAAGAGTCATGGTAGATAATTCACCTGTTTGTTTTATCAGTGTAACTTGTTTTCAAGGATCACAGAACGAAGTCGCTCTACTCAGTCCAAACAGTTGCACTTCTTCTGTGTGTAGTCCAAGAACGGGTCGCTGGATGATGAAGTAGCCATCTATAAAAAGTGACCCCTGGGTCAGGGCCAGTGAGCAGCAGAACTGATTTATTTCCTTCAGGCTAGAAAACACTGTTTTCATGAAGGTAAAATGAGCAGCAGAGCTTTATTAAGCATGCTGAGCCATACCTTGCTTGCCATTCTTCAAATGTTTGAATAAGAAATAATTGCTTTGCTCGTTGGCTGGCTTTCATTCTCTGCCGTGTGTAGGCAATGCACAGCCAACAAATATCTGTTTCCCAGGTTGTTTCCGAGAGATATATGCTGTTGTTTGTGTCAAAGGGTAGTAAGTCTTCTGAAGGATGGAGCGGCCAGCCGTTAATGCACAGTCTGAAACACCATCAGAGCAGTGCCTTTCTACATTCAGACATTCACTTGGCACTTGACAGTCATCATGGATTAATGTTGTATGTGGCATGGATGAGGATAATATAGCATGCTGATCACATTTTGATGATGTCACAATGAGCTTAGTGCCATGCAGTGAAAATATAATACAGCTTCAGTTGTTTCTAACTGGGCTAAAAACAATCCCACAGCCTGATGATGTGTGCGCTTAATGATGAGCGCCGGCTTATGCTCGAACATTAATATTTCAGACGTCAAGGATCTCGTGTCACACATTACTCAAAAATGTCTCCCGTAGTGCTTCTGCACTGCTGCAAGAAAGACCTTAAAGGGATAGTTCACCCAAAACTGAAAATGATGTCATCACTGACAAACTTTAAAGTCATTCCAGACTTGCAGGATTTAATTATCAATGTATTAACAACGTCATTTTGAAGCTGTTATCTAAACGTTATTGATGAATGTTTTTTTAAATATTCAAAACATCCAGTTCTTTCATTTGTGGAGGTCAACCATTTGGTTGGTTGAGCCGATTAATCGGCACATCTATCGGTTATCGGCAGAAATCACTGAAATCCATATCCAGCTCATCAATTTAATGTATTCATTATAGCAGATTTAAAGTTAGTGATGTCAAATAGAAGGAGTGTACATACAATATACATATATAATGTCAGTGCTGTGGCCTTTTATTTCATTTTATTTTATCAATGACACTGTCAAATAAAAACTTGGCGAATTTAAATGAGCACTTGAAGTAGTCAAGAGGAAAAAATGAATGTGTAAAGAGAAATTATTTTTATGGATCTAGTCGGTGTGATGTTGAGTGTCATTAACACTGAAATAAATAAACACAGTTTTATGTTATTATTGATACATTGTGGTAATTGTGGTATGATTAATTTTGAAACAATTTACATTCAGGAATTGCAAGTCAATTTCACAAATAATTAGAAAGAAACTGCAAGCAATACATTTAATTCAACATGAGGTTTTGAAGTAAAATGTAAAATGTACTGTATTAATCTCTATGTACAAATTTGAAAAATCATTTTTACATGTCTGCAAAATTAAATATTTGTCTTTTATTTTTATTTCTTTATTTTTTTTTTACTAAGCAATATAATTCCAGAGCAGTTTGCAATTAACTTTGAAAACTCTCAAAATACACAATAATAAAATACATAGTATTATTTTTTTCTTTCTCTCTAACCTTGTGAGGATGATAAAAAGCTTTCCTAATGTTTGTATTTCAGTGGCAAGTCATAATTATCTGTACGAAAGAAACCAATCATGACGTGTTATTTATGGGACGGGATTCTGCTTTGAAAGGACAGTGTTTGGGGATGCAGGACTATCTCAACTCAAAAACAAGAGAGAGAGATCACTTCCTGCTGAATGTGAGCAGAACACATCTGGGACGGTGGTTTATTAAGACTGCTGTAAATAGTGACGATTACAGATCGCTTTAGGGTGGGCTAAACATCATGACAACAGGGCTGTTATCCTCATAAATCAGCTGTGTTTGTTCTGAACACTGGATTAATGAGTATGGAGATATTCCACTTCCTGTGGTGTTATGACATTGTTTTGTAAGATTCAAAGTGTCTGTTCTGTCCAGATTCAGTCACATCAAATTCATTCTACTTTAGAAAACTATGCAAACTAAAGTCTTTTGGAATTTGGAGTCTAGAAGAACATCTAGCTTTGAAAAGAAATGAGTTTGCATAGGCACACTTGAATCGTCACTCATGTTTTAACATTTTGTGATAAATGTTACTAATGTTCATAAGCATTATCATTTAGGACCGTAATAGATTAATATTACCAGCAGATTATTGATGCTGTTGTAATTGTATCTTGTCTATTAATGACCCATAAATAATGTCAAAGTTGATTTACTTTCATTAACTTATTATGTACAGTAATAGAAATCATAGAGGATGTTTCATGTGTACTAACACACAGCTGCAGAGAAACTTCTTCATGGATGTCGTTTTGTAACTTTTTTGATCAAATAAGCTGCCTTGATGAGCAAAAGAGACTTCTTCAAAAACAATCAAATTTAAGCAATGATTTTCAATATCATCCACTGTTTCTGGAAAAAAAATCACATACGTTGTGTTTTTAATAAAATGTTTATAGGTATTTCAATCCAAATAAAAACATTAAAATAAAAAAAAAATTAATTGTATTGTTAAAACTTCACTCACATGTAAATATCACATTTTTTTTCATCACATTTTTACTTATTTAATTCTCTGTAATTTATAAAGTTGAAGTGTGTTGTTTCAGGATCAGCAGAGGAACAAAATTGCATGAATAATGTCTGTTTTCGAACAGGTTTTCCAAACACTTTTGTTATTGGTGTCTCTCAGACAGTTCAGTTTTTGAGTTATATTTTGGAAGCAGTGTGAGAGGAGAAGATCATCAGGAAAGGGCTTTGGACAAGGACTCAAACACAGGTCGCTGGAAGCATGAAATAATGCAAGGCACATTTCAGAAGTAATTCTGATAAAATCAATTAATACTGTCATATCAGGACTCTCGTTCATGTTGTTTTTGTGATTATCGGTCACATTTTTTGTTACACTTGCAGCCAGTCTCAAGCGCAACTCATTTAAAACAAAGCTTTAATCCTCAGCCTCTGGAAAACAAGAGATTTTTCCTCCCACAGCCAAGAAGGTGATTGTTGTCTGTGTTCCTCTTCATGCTCTCTGCATGTCCCTGTGGAGAGCAGATGTGAGATCACAGCATGTTTTGATTTGATTTGTTTAGTTTCAGCATCTGCTTTTTCAGTAGACTAAAAGCTGCACCATGGTTATAAAAAAAAAAAAACTCTGATCACTAAAAATAACTGACCAACATTAAGATTGTGCTCCTGCTTTACCCTGATTCTTCTACTATGATTTATTTAGAGTCAGATTTTTCGGGAAATTTCATGTTTACATCATTTTCCACATGCACTTACTCAGGAGCATATTTTCCCCTTCAGACATCAGATTGATCCTTGCAGAGTTTATATCTCATAAGTTTTTCTTGCAATTTAAAAAAAAGTGAGAATTCAAAAATGTATACTCAGAATTCTGACTTACTTTCTCGCAATTCTGATTTTACATCTTTTGACTGAAACTGAAAAGTTTTTTTTTCTTAATTCAGAATTTGTGTCCTGCAATTCTTTTTTTTCGCTTAAATATAGAAGCTAATTGCAATTATTTTATCTCACAATTGTGATTTTATATCTCACAATTCTTATAGTTTATAGTTTGCAATTTAATTTACTGAAAATGGGCTTCCATACATTATGGATCTCATAAATATACAAATAAGAACTTGAACTCACAGTTAACAAATATACAGTCAGTGTGAATCTTGAAGCTGATTTCAAGGTAAATTAAAGTGTGAACAATCTGAAACATGTAACAAGATAAACCAGGGCTTAAAGTGGCCTTGGACAGCTTGTGTTCTCGAGCCTTTGGGGAAAGACATGTCCACGGTTCCTGTCACGGGGATCTGTTCTCTCTCCAGATGACCACATCTCGCTCTGTGTGTGGCAAGCACTAACAGGACTCGGATCAGTGATCCTGAAGAGAGCGCAGGATACGCCGTGTTATACAGTTTATTTCTGACATCTGAATGAAGGTTTTGTTCTCCTGACTGAATGAGAGCTGCTGCTCAAAGCTGGCTGGTGTGAAATCTGAATTTACATTTCCTCTTCCAGTCAACATGATGTGAACCCACAACCGAAACAGATGTTGTTTTGAATGATTCTAATACACAAGTCTTAAATTCAGCACATTTTATAGATATGAACACTACCTGTACTATCCCATTTATATATAAGTTCTAAGAATTTTTATGTAACGTTTCCATTAAGTTAAAAAAAGTCATGTTTTTCATAGTTATGTAAACGTTAAGAGAACATTTAATTTTATCATTTTGCAGACATCATGGGAACGTTACTTTTGAATGTTATTGATTCATTCGGAAACAAGTAGCAACATTGAAACAATGTTAAACATACATCCGACTAAAATGTTAGCCAAAGTTCTGAGAACGTTCCCTGTTAGCTGGAAGACTTTACTGTTGTCCAAAAATATGAAAAATGTGATAATAAACAATGAGCAGGTTTGTCTAAACATGCACTCACTTATGTGCATAGGGATACACTGTATGATGGATGCATGTCTGCTAAAATTAACCCCTGTAATATGTCCTAAAACACTTCTGTGCTAGTCCTAGACATGATATGAAAGTAAGATCCAATGAGATCGTAGTACACAATGTGATAAGACATATAGTGTCATATATGCAGCTTTAGCCTGCTGCTGGAACAATATAACCAGTGATTAGAAAACAGTCCCAAATCCCATCACCTGTTTGATCATCCAGATGACCGAGAGAACCATTCTAGGGATTTATGTCTAGTTCTAGATCTGCAATATAATGTTTCTGTGCTTGAAAACATGTGATGACTTCACTACCTGCTCTGTGACTGCTCTGGTCCATCAGTTAATGACCCTTTTTATCTTTACCAGGGGAATCATACATTTCTCCCACAGTTTTTCTGTAGATTTCTCTCTGTGTGTAATGACTTTCTCCATATGGGGCATGACTCTTCAGGGGAAAGAGAGAGCGTTTAACATCAGTAAAATCATGGTTATGCTTCCAGTTTGCCTTTACATTAACATTTAATCATTTAGAAAACACTTTTATCTGAGGCATATAAGGATTCATATAAATAAAAGCATTTATGAGTCTAAAGTAAAAAAAAAACTAAACAAATATTAACACACTGTAAAACCCGACAAGTTAACTTAACTCAAACTGTTTGAGTAAACCGATTGCCTTGACTGTAATACCCGACAAATAAAACTGAACTCAAACGGTTTGAGTAAACAGATATCCTTAAGTTATGTTAACTCAAACCATTTGAGAAAACCGATTGCCTTAAACCATTTAAGTTTTAAAACTAACAGTTATGAGTACTCTGAACTTAATTCAGTTGAGTTCACTGAAAGAAGATATACATTGCAATTAAGTAATTAAGTGATTAATTGAGTTTAGTGATGAACAGCTGCTGTTAACAAACAGAATCACTGAAGAAAAGAGAAACACAAGAACTACTACAACTGACTTCAGACACAGCCTTAGATGAAATCAACTGAAATAAAATACATGAAATCTCTCAAGATCTGATTAAACAACCCCACAAACAGCATCACCAGCTCCACTTATTAATAACCAGACTGACTTTATTTCTGTCAGACGTCTACAGAAGATCTTATTGAGAATTAACTAAGGTTTAGATGTTGATTTATTGTTTCATTTGAAGTAACCATGTTAGAGATCAGTGTTTGCTTTAGTTGGGCTCTTGACCCTTTACTTCTGTCTTTGTGTTTTCTCTGGCTGTTATAACCGTGTGTTTCTAAAACACATTTGTTGTAACTCAAAAGCCCAGAAGAAATGCAATCAGGTGTTAACCTGTACCTAGGTGTAGGTTGTTATACTTTACATAGGTGATGATAATCATCAATTATTGAACTGTACGGAGTCAAATCTCTGATGAAATAGGTGTTGTGTAATTTGATTGATTATAGTAAATGGATGCTAAGAGCCAGTGGTTCTGTGATAATCAGTTAATACAAAGACTTTCTAAACAGTTTGGACTTCTATGGTGTCAATTAGTCACACACAGACATCAATAATCAGCATATGAGCCTCAACAATGGTGACCATAAAAAAAAATGCTGCAGAGCATGCTGGGAGCCATGGAAGAGTTTTGTACTACAATAGTACCCAGCATGCATTGCAGCATGTTTTTTTCGTCACCATTGTAGAGGTTCATATTCTGATTATTAATGTCTGTGTTTGACCAACTACTGGCATAGAAGAAAAATGTATGTGTACAAAATGTTTAAAGAGTCATTTTTATATTAACTGATTATCACAGAACCACTGGCTCTTAGTGTCATTTTTACTAGGTCCACTTCTACAAATTACACTACACCTACTTCATCAAAGATTAGACTCCATACGCTCAATAATTGTGAATAATAATGAATAATTATCATCACCAATATAAAGTATAACAACCTACACCTAGGTACAGGTTAACACCTGATGATATTTCTTCTGGGCTTTTGAGTTACAACAAATGTGTTTTAGAAACACACGGTTATAACAGCCAGAGAAAACACAAAGACAGAAATCAAGGGTCAAGAGCCCAACTAAAGCAAACACTGATCTCTAACATGGTTACTTCAAATGAAACAATAAATCAACATCTAAACCTTAGTTCATTCTCAATAAGATCTTCTGAAGACGTCTGACAGAAATAAAGTCAGTCTGGTTATTAATAAGTGGAGCTGGTGATGCTGTTTGTGGGGTTGTTTAATCAGATCTTGAGAGATTTCATCTAAGGCTGTGTCTGAAGTCAGTTGTAGTAGTTCTTGTGTTTCTCTTTTCTTCAGTGATTCTGTTTGTTAACAGCAGCTGTTCATCACTAAACTCAATTATCACTTAGTTAATCATTTAATTACTTGAATGCAAAGTTTTAAAACGTACATGGTTTAAATCAAGGCAGTCTGTTTACTCAAACGGTTTGAGTTAAGTTAACTTGTCGGGTTTTACAGTGCAGTACTGGGATACAAGATTTCAAGCTTAAAGGGATAGTTCACCCAAAAATGAAAATTATGTAATTAATAACTCACCCTCATGTTGTTCCAAACCCGTGAGACCTCCGTTCATCTTCAGAGCACAGTTTAAGATATTTTAGATTTAGTCCGAGAGCTCTCAGTCCCTCCATTGAAGCTGTGTGTACGGTCTACTGTCCATTAGGGGTGTAAATCGGAGCCTTTATCACGATTCGATACGATACCGATTTCTTAAGCCAACGATTCGATTATTTTAGATACTTCAGAATTCCCTGCGATACGATTCGTTTCGATTCGATACGATTCAATAATAGATATTTTTAAATGATATCTATTAAGTTTCAAATAAATCAACAAAAATAATAAATAATGTGCCTTTTATTGAGAATACATTAACAGTATTCTATTACTGTATGTTACACTATAGCAGTTGTGCTCAATGCACTGCAAATAGAACAGCAAATATAAAAAACTGCATCTACAGTTACAATAAAGTGCAATCAGATAAATTGTAATAAGAACAAAAAAACAATAATAAAGTCTAATGCTTACAGTGCAGGTCTACTATGGCCAATTAGCCTATTCACTGTTAAAAAAAAAGACCTCTACAGTTCAAGTACATCAACCCTGCACGTTTCTTTTATACAAAACTGGTTACATTTTGAAAATACAATTTGTATCTTATTAAGAGGTAATGGTCACACATCCTCTGCAGTAGATGAACTGCAAATAGAACAGTTAACTCCACAAATTCAGGTAAAGTGCAATAATAACAAAAAGTTACAAAAGTCTAGGACATAAGCCTACAGCCCATTCACTACAAAATAACAAAAATGCATTTTTTTGCTCTTTTTGAAGTGCTTGACAACTTTGGAGGGAAAAACGTTGTCAGTGACAGTGATGTGGCGGGTGTGGAAGCCTGCCCCTGTGTTCTTTCTTTACACTCGCCATCAATACCATGGCGCCTTTTCAGGTGTGCGGATAGATTCGACGTATTGCCGCAGTATCTTATCTCACACTGACAGTCTTTCTCTTTGCAAACGGCAACATCTCTTACCACTACTCCTTCGGTTTTCCTGAAGCCAAAATACTTCCACACCCATGACTTGGCGCCGACTGGAATGTGTAGCATTTCACTTTCATTGCCAGCTCGCTCTGACGGTTCCATCGCTCTTGACTCAATGTGTGTGTGAACATAGATAGATAGACTGTGAATGAAACGTAATGCGCATGTGAAGCGGTGTGAAGAAGTAGAAGAAGACAATAATGAGGTTAGCGCCACCCGCAGCTTAGGAGTAGCCTAGGTTGTACGCACGCATTGTCGGAGCGGATGCTGAAAATAGACAGGCGAACACAGACGGGCGGCAAAATAAACACATTAATCGATACTCTTGCGGACGCATCGATGCATTGAATCGTCGGCTGTATAATCGATGCATCGATACGAATCGATTAATATTTACACCTCTACTGTCCATGTCCAGAAAGGTAAGAAAAATATCATCAAAGTAGTCCATGTGACATCAGAGGGTCAGTTAGAATATTTTGAAGCATCGAAAATACATTTTGGTCCAAAAATAGCAAAAACTACGACTTTATTCAGCATTGTCTTCTCTTCCGTGTCTGTTGTGAGACAGTTCAAGACAAAGCAGTTTGTGATATCCGGTTCACGAACGAATCATTCGATGTAACCGGATCTTCTTGAACCAGTTCACCAAATCCAGTGTTGTGCCTAAACGCGTTCATTGAACGATAGTTCATGAACTCGTTCATATTTTGGGCGAACGTGAACTGAACGTGCTCTATTAATGCCTGATGAACGTTACTGTGAACTCCTTCATTCTGGTGTCTGTGAACGGCACGCTCTCTCAGGTTAACTTCGTTCAATAGGGTGCCAGATTTCTATAGAGCCTTCCAGGCGAAAATCTGGCTAAAACACACCATAAACGGGTCTTAATATGTAGCGGAAAAACACCCAATCTGGCAACACCAGCCACCAGTGTCGCACCGCCGTCCGCCGCATGCATGACGCGTCATCAAAAAAAAACAGCAAACGACAGCAGCATGTAGCAAGAAGGCGTATGATCATTTAAAAGAATTTTATGATGTTTATGACAAGGTCGGTGAGAATGGGAGACAAAGCATTAAAGCAACAATGGGGAAATGCTGTCCCCTCAATGCTAATGTAAACCCTGGTTGGATAAGGATTCAAAATTGGATATGAAGATGAAATCTGACGCATAGCTTCATTGTTAAAACTGATAAAATAATTGCTGTCTGTGATTCTATATGGGCTGTGGCAATAATTTTGAAAAATAATAGCTTGCAGCAACGTATGGAAAAAAAGAACTATGAACTAGTTCATTTTTGGAACTGTAAACTTTAGTTCAAAATTTTGTAGTTTGAACTATGAACTGAACTAGTTCAATTTAAAAATTGTGAATTGAACTTTGAACTAGTTCATGTAGAAAGTGAACTTTCCCAACACTGACCAAATCGAACTGAATCGTTTGAAACGGTTCGCGTCTCTAATACGCATTAATCCACAAATGACTTAAGCTGTTAACTTTTTTAATGTGGCTGACACTCCCTCTGATTTCAAACAAACCAATATCCCGGAGTAATTCATTTACTCAAACAGTACACTGACTGAACTGATGTGAAGAGAGAACTGAGGATGAACACCGAGCCGAACCAGATAATGAACGAAAGACTGACTCGTTAGGGTTAACAAGCACTTAAATGGGGAAGTCGTGGCCTAGTGGTTAGAGAGTCGGACTCCCAATCGAAAGGTTGTGAGTTCGAGTCCCGGGCCGGCAGGAATTGTGGGTGGGGGGAGTGCATGTACAGTTCTCTCTCCACCTTCAATACCACGACTTAGGTGTCCTTGAGCAAGGCATCGAACCCCCAACTGCTCCCCGGGCGCTGCAGCATAAATGGCTGCCCACTGCTCCGGGTGTGTGCTCACAGTGTGTGTGTGTGTGTGTGTTCACTGCTCTGTGTGTGTGCATTTCGGATGGGTTAAATGCAGAGCACAAATTTTTTTTAGGGGAAGTTGTGGCCTGGTGGTTAGAGAATCGGACTCCCAATCGAAAGGTTGTGGGTTCGAGTCCCGGGCCGGCAGGAATTGTGGGTGGGGAGAGTGCATGTACAGTTCTCTCTCCACCTTCAATACCACGACTGAGGTGCCCTTGAGCAAGGCACCGAACCCCCAACTGCTCCCCGGGCGCCGCAGCATAAATGGCTGCCCACTGCTTCGGTTGTGTGTTCACAGTGTGTGTGTGTGTTCACTGCTCTGTGTGTGTGCACTTCGGATGGGTTAAATGCAGAGCACAAATTCTGAGTATGGGTCACCATACTTGGCCGAATGTCACTTCACTTCACTTCACTTCAAATTAGTATCTCTACCATTTCTTAAATCAAGTAAGGAATTCCATGGCCGAACTATCATGGAAATTTGATTTGAGCAGTGTTGTGATGAAAGGGGGTGGTTGTCATCCTGGTGACAAAAATCACTTAACGATAAAACACTTTCAAAAGTGAGCCAAGAACACAGCAAAAGCAAGAAGTGTGTGCATTCGATTATATAATTTTAAGAGTGTTGTTTTCCCCAATAGAGTCTGGCTGCAGACACGATGCACTCTCAGCCGCGCATGCGCTTTGAGGACATGCATGCTGATGCTCACGCATGCGCTCTTTGCAGTGGGTCGAAGGCGGAAATACATCAAATGCAAACTACAAACTACTGAACAGTGTGTTCACTGCTCCAGGTGTGTGTTCACAGTGTGTGTGTGTTCACTGCTCCAGGTGTGTGTTCACAGTGTGTGTGTGTGTGTGTGTGTTCACTGCTCCGGGTGTGTGTTCACAGGGTGTGTGTGTGTGTTCACTGCTCCAGGTGTGTGTTCACAGTGTGTGTGTGTGTGTGTGTGTGTGTGTGTGTTCACTGCTCCGGGTGTGTGTTCACAGGGTGTGTATGTGTGTTCACAGTATGTATGTGTGTGTGTGTGTGTGTGTGTTCACAGTATGTGTGTGTGTGTCCGTCCTTGGTTATATGTTATGTCACTTTTCCAAACCACAGCAAAATAAATATAATACATAATTTGTAGTTATAATAACATTATAATGTACATTTTGAAAATATTATTTTTATTATTATTAAAGACTACATTTAACAGTATTATACAATTATTATCATTAGGAGACAGCAAAGATCATTAAAATTTAAAACATGGAATTGTGAGCGTATACATACACCTTTTATAAAATGATTAAGGCTGAACAGTATATAAAAAATTGGTTACTGGCATATATTACAGATTTTTATGCAGCTTTTGTTACATGTAAAGACTGTATATATGGCAGTGTACACTGCCGCTAAAAGGTTGGGATAATGCTTTTTACAGGAGTTTCTTCTGCTCATCAAGGCTGCATTTATTTGATCAAAAATACAGGAATAAAAATGTATATTGTGAAATATTATTCTAACAGCTGTTAGCTGAAAAAGTATTTCCTGGCGGCTCCTAGGAACTAATAACTGGGTTGTATCTTCTTTTGTCTGAGCATCTTGGGTCACTCGATACAACCTATCTTTAATTATTGCAAAATATGGATAGGTAAGCGGCTGTCCAGGATGGAGAGGCTGACCGTCGATGGTCCTGACCTGTTCAAACGTGCGTTTCAGCGTCTCATCCTGAGACTGCTCCAAGGGAAAATCATTGCGCTCCGAGAGAATAATTCTCGCGATTCGTCCCCAAAATTAACGGATGCCGGAGGTGCGGATAGAGCATCACAGTCCCGCCCACAGCTGGTGCCGGAAGTAAAAATTCAATGAAATTTCTGCATTGACATTTGGGGTATAAGCCATAAAAACGTAACCATACATGGTAGACTTAAAACCAGCTACGGCTGTACTAAGTGATAGTATATGCTCATATAAATGCAAAAGGATCATGGGCACTAACCTTGTTTTGATATAAATGCCTTTTATCCGCGATGTCTTGGCTAAGTACTTCATTACCCACAATCCTGAACAATCCCACAATCCTACAGTCATGCATCTGATTGGTGGAGCTCGTGTAACCGTCTGGTTAAACCCCACGAAGGTCCGTGAAGACTGAAGCTCATTAATAAAAAAAATAAAATAAAATGAAAAACCCGTGTTGCGTTTTTGCACGGTAGACTTATCAGTGCAATCATGATCTCCTTGGCTGCCATGAGAGTTTTGCAGGGAGGTTGGTAACTTAGCTAGGCTACTGTAGCCTTGGTATGAGTCATATCAAGCATTTTATAATGCCACTGTCAAAACAATATTTAGCCTAGGCATACCTTTTTGTGCATTTACTGAACATTTGTGTAATGGCAACGACATGTGTTGACGACTGAGCGGTGATTGCAGTCAGGTACAAAGCACTGCACCATGTTGCTGACGTTATTGTTAACAACTTCCACACACGCCCAAATATATAAAATACACGATGATAAATATAAAAATCAATACACAATACCTATATAAAACACTATTTATTTACACGATTGTAAATTCACTACATTCACTATATAAAATAAAATTCACTGGAGGAAAAAGTTCGCGCGAGCGGCCAATCATCAGATTTGGAAGTCACTCAAAAGGCTCGTTCGCGGTTGTGGCTTCAGTCGAATTCAATGAGGCGCGGTGGTTTATGGGATGAGTAGTTCCTGCGCTCAAAATGAAAATATGTACACAGTCTTGTACCTTTGACTTTTTTTGGATTTTCTCTTAATTTTTTCACTCGAAATGATATGTTATATGCTTATGAGTTCAGCCGTACCTGGTTATCCTCAGACATGCTCTAAAACACTTTAGATACGGATTTTTCCGAAAGTCAATGGGAGAAATGAATGGAAAATTTACTTCCGGCACCAGAGCTCTCTCGGGCTGTGGGCGGGACTGTGATGCTCTATTAACTGCCCCCTCAACATTATGGTTTTGTCCCCTAAATTTAATAACGACTGGAAAAATATGATACTCAACCACATCCCCGTGCACACACCGTACTTTAATCATGTGGCTCGTATCCAATGCCCCCGATTGTATCAAACTTTGATGGATTGAGGTTTGGTTACATCCTGAATCCACCAACGCCTGATAGGTACCCCCCTTGATACTCACAGGTATTTGGTATGACCCAGCATGACCGGGGGCAGCCTGCGGGACGTCCGGGACCCGCATCATCGTCCCATTATGGGACACCTGTCCACAAAATGGTCTGGATCCCCGCAACGCCAGCAGGCCAGCACAGACCTCCCCGCCTCTCCAGTGGCAGGGAATGGGTTAAGCGGTTGGCGAGGAGAGAGCGGGGAAACCGGGGCGGGGTCCACAAATCAACATAAAGTCAGGATGAGGGTAGCAGCCAGCAGTCCTTCTCTCTCTCCCTTGCTCCCATTTCTCCTGGTGTTTTATACTCTCTCCACGCCAATTACTGCAACAAGACAGGTGTTTGTTATTTGCGCTTAACCCATTCACTTACCGCGCGTCTCCTGACGCTCTCCCCCGCTGCAGGGTTCGCTAAACCACCTCTTCTTAACCAAAGGGCCGCGGCCCATGCATGGGCCATAAGCGCCACCTGGAGGCCCGCAAAAAACTTTACGTTTTTCACCTGTGGGCCGCGAGGGCCGCGGGACCAAACAAGTTATCAATTGAAGACACCAGAATGACCACCATGAGACAGTTACAATACTCCATCCCACCACTAGTGGCAGTAAGGCCTCAGTTGTTTAACAAACGCTAATAAGCAGAAGAAGACACTCAGTCAACCGTAGCCTGTAGCAAAAGTTACGCCTGTTTCACCCCTGATTTCCACTGCACACGTCTGCGGCGCGTTACAGCTCCAGCACGGCTACCGGAGCTGATCGCGGTCACTCTAGTCTATGTTTTTGTTTGCACCAGACGTTCTGCGGCACTTTTCAAAAGCGTCCCAGAAGTAGCTCTCCGCGCCGCTTCGTTAAAGATAGGCGACTAGTCTATTTCTGACGCACCCCGCGTCCAAACCGCAGAGCAAATACTAAATAGAGGTGAAAAAATCATGTTTTTTTCAAAATAAACACCCTGTGCAGACTCCCAATCGTATTTCACATTATTATATTCATGCGGCCAGAAATAGATGACAAGAGGTTCATCCTTAAAGTTGAAAAACCTCACATTATTATATGACACCACAGATCCCTTTTACAAGGACAATTAAAATAAAAGGAAGTGGTGTGGAGTTTAACTGCAGGAGTTGCATGACTGGAATAAACATAATTAAACCGGACAAAACATTGACATTTAGCCAACCATGTTAGATCACACAGAAATCAAGAAAAACAATGTTGGACCATAGGCTGTAGTGTTGGACAGGCAAATCACGTGGTCTCGCGAATCTTACCGATGTGCTTCTGATCCACCTGTACGAGTCTATTTTTGCTGTGCTGCACGCGCTGAATTACACACATACTCCGTCTGAAGTGAGTATGCGTTGCATGTTTTGTTTTACGCAACCATGTTAATGGATTCCAGCGTTCACACTGCATGTGGCCGAGGTCTGTCAGTGCGTTCCAGGAGCGGTCCGTCAGTGCGCCTATATTTTTTCATTTGCACTTTATTTCAATTTTCATTTACAACTTATTTAATTTGAAAAATATTATTTTGAATTTATTTTAGCAAAACATTTTATTGTTTTTATTTTATATAAATGCTATTTTTTGTCAGATGTCAGATTTTTTGTGTTAATATGCCTGACTTTTAATTTTGTTCTTGATGCAGATTGATTTGTTCCTTGAATTGTTGTGTGTTTAACATCTTGTTTTATATGCAGGTTTATATACTCTCTAATGATATACTTTCTAGTTTTGATGAAAATCTGTGTACCGGTGCCATTTTCTTAGATCTCTCCAAAGCGTTCGATTTAGTAGATCACTATCTTCTAGGGGTGTAACGGTACACAAAAATCACGGTTCGGTACGTACCTCGGTTTTAAAGTCACGGTTCGGTTCATTTTCGGTACAGTAAGGGAAAGAAATGCAAACATTAAACTGCAGGTTGTTTATTACTATAAACTTTTTTAAACAATTTGTTTACACTTTTTTAAATACTTTTTAATAAAATATATATAAAATAAAAAAGAATAAGAAATAAAATACTGCTGCAAAATTCTCCACTAAATAAAATACTCTCAGTCTCAAACCAATATCATATAATAAAATATAATGAAAAATATAAATAAATAACTATGATTACAGTGCAGCATTACCAATCCTAGCTTGTAGGCCTGCTCATATTTAAAAAAAAAAAAATATCTTTCCAAAGTGTAAAGTGCAGCATGAACAGTTTCAGTTTTTAGACCTGCTCAGATTTCGTTATTGCGTTGGACCGATCGGAATTAAGAGCAAAGGTCTGATTAAATGCCGACGGGAGCTGCGTTTGAATTACAATCGTTTTTTTCCTAGTTGTAGTGATGTTCACACTCGCGTGATGCCTTTTGAAAACCTTAGGCCGGTGACACACTTGCATATTGCACCTGTCAAACACCGTCAATACTGTTGACGGTGTCCTTTATCAGTAGGCTTTATATTTATGCTCAACATGAAGTATAGATATTGTTGTCGTGAAGACAAGATCCTGGTCTGTCGGCGGTCTCCCTCTTTGTCACCTACAGTAGCAGCAGCGCGCCAGCGCCGCGTCAGGCACCATTCTGGTGTGTAAAGACACAGAAAACACGAAGCAGGTGTCACGCAACTGACAAACAGCAGAAACGCCACGCTCATGCCACGCAGCCAGTGTGTCACCGGCCTGAAGTGTGTCACCAGCTGCAGGGCGGGATTTGCGCTGAACGCAGAGACTTCCACCACTTAATATGTTCGTTTGGAAACACGAAAATGTGTATGTTCCGCAAACAAAATATTGCATTCGGTCATTCGGTACACACGTGCACCGTACCGAAAAGCCCTGTACCGAAACAGTCCGGTACGAATACATGTACCGTTACACCCCTACTATCTTCTATTGGATAAATTGCATGCTATTGGCTAATCGAGATCATCTTTACTCTGGTTTAATAGTTATTTTCATCATCGTCGGCAGGGTGTGTCTTACAGGGGTTGTCAGTCTGATTATACAGGTATAGTGAAAGGCATCCCTCAAGGTTCTTCTCTCGGACCTTTATTATTTTCTATCTTTGTTAATGATATGCCTTTATGCTGTACAGATTGTAATATTCATCTTTATGCCGATGATACAGTTATTTACTGTAGTAAACCTACCATTTCCGGGATAAACCTCTCTTTACAGCACGACTTCAATTCTGTACAGCAGTGGCTATTGGCTAATAAACTTCTCCTTAATAAATCAAACTCCTACTCTTTATTGTTCCATAGGAAAGCCTTGGATATAGGTGAAAACAACCTTAATCTTTGTTTTCTCGACTCCTCTCCTTTAGAGTCAAATGAGACCTTTAAATATCTTGGTGTTTGGCTGGAAACTGATTTATCTTTTAAAACTCATGTACAAGCAATGGCAAACAAACTCAACTCTAATCTTAAAATACTTTATCAATCTGTTAACTGTTTTAATTTTCTGGTCAGGAAAAGAATAGTCTTACAGCTGCTCATGACTATTTTGGACTATGCCGATATTATTGATCAGAATACTACTGCTTCTTGTTTGCATTCCATTGGTGTGGTCTACAACAGTCTTTGCCGTTTTGTTCTCCGCTGTCCCTTTGTTGTACAGACATCTGTCCTGGTTTGCCCCTTCTGCCAGGAGACAGTATCACTGGTTACAATTTATTTTTTAAAGTTTTTACTTGAATTATTCAGTTTATCTCAAGCAACACTTGGTGCTTTATAATTCGCTATACAGCCTGCGACACAATGATCAGATCTTTTTTGTTGTTCCTAGAGTTAAAAGACAGGTAGGGAAATATGCATTTTGTTTTAAGGCTCCATATGATTGGAATAATCTTCCATTTTCTATCCGTTCTTTAACTTCACTTACAGAGTTTCGAAGGGCCCTCGGGGAACATCTTCGGAACAATTGTCTTTGTTTCTAGTTTTGTTTGACCTTGGACTTGAATTCATTGGTCATGTGTTTACTCTCTCTCATTTTTATGTCCTTATTTTTATTTATTTATTATTATTATTATTATTGTTATTATCATCATCAATGTTCTTGTTTGTGTTCCTCTTAGTCCTTGATCTTGTGCAATGCTAGTCATGTGGTTGTTTTTTGTCATGTCACTTGTGGGGTTCGTGCTGGGTGGGGTGGGGTTGAGCATTGTGAGCTGGAATGAGTGTGTTGTTGTGTTTTGTTGTGCTGTTTTTGACCGTGATATTTGCTCTGCTGATTTGGTTCATTTTGCTTTGATGTACTGGAGGACCCCCTCGAAAATGAGATGTTTCATCTCAAGGGGTTAATCCTCGCAATAAAGATATGTTAATAAATAAAATAAATAAATATACACATGAATAATAAACTGTTAAACTGCAAGTGGATTTCATTTAGTTATTGAATACAAATCAAACCAAGGCTGAGGTCAATAAACCAATACAGTGCTAATATTTGATTGGGCCCTGGGCCACTTTGTACTGTAAAATTTGGGCCCCGACATCCAAAAAGGTTAAGAACCCCTGCGCTAAACCATGCCCCCCCCTTGCCACATGTATATATGTATAAAAACTAATAAGCAAGGCAATCATTTTTAGAGAGAGTAATTAGTACAGTAATAAACACACTGTTAGTAGCTAGTAATTAAATAATTTTTACTCAATGCTATCTATGAATTTATTAGACTTGCATGCAACAAAAGCTTAAAAATGAATTTAAGAAGTACTTTCATTCAAAGGAGTAATGTTAATAATCTTTTTCTTCAAATCAGTCTTTTTAAAATAGGTAGAATAAAATTAGTTTTTGCTTCTAGCCATTTTAAAGTTAGTTATACATATAAAAGTGTTATACATAAAAAGCACATGCAAATATCTCATTCTGAATGATTAAAATAGTCAGTGTTATAGACCTTAATGTTTTAATAGATAAGCAAAAAAGGGTTAATGTGCTTATTCTACGTAAACAAGAATAACTAGTTGTATTTTTTCAGTCCCACATAAATTTGAATGTCACATCTCTCATTTCCTCATTGTATACAGCATCAAATCGCTGCTCTTGGGCTTCAGTGAACAGATTCTTCCAGTCTCCAGCAATTCCTGACAGAATAAAGCAAGACGAGCAATCCTGAGCACATCTGCATACCATCAGACCATATTCAAGTGAAACAATACTAGGCTGTTAAAGCTGCTGTAAAACTTGCTCATTGACTTCACACAAAAATTAAAATAAATAAATAAATAAATCACTCAGTCTCGTGTCAAACTACTTTTTTTTTGTTTGTTTTTTTTATACTTTTCATGACAAACTAGTCCCATTATAATACAATTATTAAAAATGATTAATGCATGAAAGCTTCAGTTGTTTTTCATTGTCTGAAAAGGTGAGACAGTGTAGTCACAGAGGAGTTGTGTTCATATTTGTTACCTTTCCTCAGGAATTCAGATTTCTTCTGGTCCATGTATTCCTCTGGAACCAGAGAAAAGTTGGACATTTTGTTTTGTTTCATGTTCTTGAAGACGCAGTGATCAGCGATCTTCTCTGTCACGTCTGAACTCAGAGATTTACCAAGAAACTTGGCAATTTTCTCCACGGATCCTTTCAAATCCTGGCAAAGATTTGTATGATCTCATGTTAGAAACCAAGAAACATTTTTACAAGGATTTCATACTGTACTGTCCAGCTCAACACAAAAATGTAAAAAAAAAACAATATTATATATATATATATATATATATATATATATATATATATATATATATATATATATAATTAGTATTGTAAAAAATAAGAAAAGAAGGCTGCATTCTGTATTCAGATTTTCTTGTAAGCCAGTACTGAAGATGCTGGAAAGCATTGCTCTGGAGCACAAGTAAGTCTAGTGTGACCTACAGTAAAGTACTTACAGCGATCATCTCCTCATAGAAAATGTACTGTATGGATTCCTGTTCTTCAGCATTAATCCAGTCTTTGACATGATCAAACCAGGAACCGAAAATGACTGTGAATAAAAGACATCAGGATTAAGTGCTGGGTTTCATTAAAATTTTTACATTTAGCAGACGCTTTTATCAAATGCATAAAACGATTGCAAAGCTGCATTTGAATCACAATCCGAACAAAGATGCTACATGTAGCATGAGCAGTCTTTGATGCAAATTAGAATAATTTCAAGATTTAAAGCAAAAACAGTATGTTTTTTATGCAACATAAAACTAATTTTGATGAAACAGAAACAACAGATGGACTGAATGAGAAGCAGAATTATTCTCTGACAGCAGGGGGCGCTTATGGAACAGCAGCGATACAGTGTTTCCTTGGTTACCGCTGTAAACACTACTTGAATATGAACGAGAACAGTGATTTGTTGCACGCCTCACTTTTGTACTTTGCTCTTATAGGATGCGCATTGAAACATATTCACTCTGTTAATGCATACTCTTTCCATCAAGGAACTTCTCCATGAACTCGTCTTGGGTTCCCGGATTCACCAGGTATGAGGCCATTCCATAGTAGTGATACGAGGACGTGAACACATCTTTGGGGTTACGCAGGACATAAAGGACCTGGAGCACAGAGCACAACACAATGATCTGAATGCATTTTATTAAATGGTGCACAATGTGTGATTTATTCCGTCTTGAGAGCGGTTTTACCCTGGGCTTTATTTTGAAGTAAGACTGGTTCATCATGTGGTGATGGAAGTGAGTTGCAAAGACGCGTGGAGAAGCTCTCTGCTCCAGATTCAGCAGGATCGCCCGGTGTTCCTCCAGCCATGGCACTCGGTCCCAGTTTGGCACCGTCAGCACCGGAGTCAGATCACCTTCACTCAAGATCAGAGGAACCACCTCCTGCATCCATGTTGTGCCTGTGGAGCCAAGCACAGCTCACAGCTCCAGCTCACTTTCATTCACACATAGGAATACGCCATAAAGTGTTGCAAAGGAAACAGAGTGCATTTATAAGAACTTGGCACATGCATTTTAAAGTCTTAAGTTGTTTTGGACTTTGAAGGGATCCCTTTAATAATTATAAACATTCACGCCCGTTCCTACATTACAAACATTCCAATACAAAGCTGTTTTTATCATGAAAAGAGGGTGTGAGAATGTGAAAACAGACCATGTAGTGAGCTGCCTACCTAAACAGTATTCTGGAGTATGAAAATTGTCTTTCTGTAATTATTCTTGCTTAAAATCATAACCCAATTGTATTTTCTGCTAACAGCAGTTATTTTGTTACAGTATCTTACAGTAATTAAGTGGAACCAGTATTTATAAACATGATAACTTTTGTTTTTATCAGAAATCTATTGCATTTTCACTCTAAAATCTAGAAAGTTATTTTACTGGAACTTTACCATAAGATTCCATCTGTTAAACATGAATTAACCACATTAAAGCATTAAGCATTCATTTAAACTTATATAATATAAAAAAGTGTAGAAACAATTTTCACTCAGAAATTGCTAGTAAATTTAACAAGTAACACATTTAATTAAACATATGGTACAGTTTTGGAGTAGAAAGACATTCAACTTATAAAAATGATTTCTTACAGCGTGTTAATAAATATAATTTAAAGGAACAGCTGACATGAACTAACTACACGATAAAGAGGTTTCCAGTAGGCTGCTATCTGCTGAATTATTCTTTTCCAGTGATCTGCATCATAAAGTCCTAAAGCTCACCAGATTTGGGGTAAGTGGCGATCAGGATGTCCTCCGGACGGAAAGTGAACTCCTCGCAGTATCTCAGGCTCTCAGGAGGGTGTAAATGTGTCGGCACATACACACCTTTATACAGCGAGTACAGCTCAGCCTCCGTCATGTTCTGAAGCACTGCAGACTCAAATGCAGATCCTGTGTGAGACAGAGCGAGAGGAGCGCGCAGTAATGCTGCTGTTCTGATAATTTTCTTCACTGTCTGGATCTTCATGCAAGCAGCACATCCTGCAAACTCTTACGCAACTCTTTTTCATGTAAAGGAAACACATGTCAAAATCATTTATTTTATTGTGCAATACTATATGATTTTTATTACTTATGACAAATTTGCAGTAGTGAAGCACAGGTCTTCTGCTGGATATAAACTCACTATAAAATATGATATGAAATTATGGCATAACACAGCAGGGCTCTCAAACTCAAAAGGTCAGATGCCAGCAGAACAATTGCAAAACAGACATTGCATGTGGTTTTACACCACAAACTTGAGAAATATACAGTACAGTAAGTGTATGCAATATCAATATTTTTGACAGACGTGTTTTAACAGGCTAGTTTGTGTCTAGGGTGACCCCCCGTCCCAGAGGTGGGTAGTAACGAGTTACATTTACTTCGTTACATTTACTTGAGTAATTTTTTGGGGTAACGAATACTTTTCGGAGTATATTTAAAGATGGGTACTTTATACTCTTACTTGAGTAAATTTTTGGGGGAAAATCTGTACTTTTACTTCGTTACTGTAGGCGAGGCTCCTCTCGTTACTTTATCTTAATGCAATAAATGTTATAAATGCTTCAGTTTGTTCCAAACGCACCGTCTACTTTTCTCTGGGCAATGAGCGATGCCCATTCGCGAATGATTCATTCTTTTGAGTCAATTCTGTTCAAAGGCTTGATCAAACCAATTGGCAAAAGAGTGAATTGGTTCATGAATCAGTTTGAATGAGTCGTTCAGTTCCCTGCCGCACGCGCTGAGCGTCTGAAGTGGTTCACTCGGAGTTGTAACGTTTAAGAACAGAAAGAGCGCTGAAAACGTGGCTGGAACTGCACTGAATTGAAATCTGCAAAGGCTATTATTTGCTAGCGATGGAGATCCTTATTAGATGAACACCGCGTGTGCTGTCTACTGTTTAACAGGTAATAACTTGGGCTACATTCGATTACAGTACACGATACCACTGTGACATTAGTTTGTTGTACGTGTGTGGCTTATAACAGAGGGGAGTCAAGTTGAATGCAGCTTCCAAAAGACAAAAAATAGCCGATTAAGATTTTATTAATTTTAATACAATCACACTGGTGCAAGTCAGCTGCTAAATTCAGATCTGTGATTGCCTGCTGGCGCTGAGCCAGAGATAGATGCGTTTATACAGCGCTGCGCATTATAACCAATCACACATGATTCTTTTGAGCTTATTAAAGCATTGGCCAATCAGAGGCGTTCAGATGAGTCATCGCTGAAATACCGGTGCTTCCTTCACTCGCTCACTGACTGAATACCTCTTTCTGGCGAATTCTCTCGTCAGAAACAACAAAGTGCAGATGTGTGTACGAATCTCTGAGTTTCTGAGAGTGATTGAAATCTAGACTGTCAGTGAAAATGATCTTTAATAATGTAAATGTTATTTGCTCTCTTTCTGAACAATGAAAGATTAGTAGCAATATTTATATCACATTAACTTTCAATGTTAAATTCAAATTTAATATAAAGTCAGTCGTATTAAAAATATGTTATGGCATGACACCTATATCTGTTACTTAAGTAAACAGACAAGCTCTTATAATAAATTACATAAATTGGAGTAAAGGATGATGAAATATATACATTTATACACACACACATACATTACATACATGTTATCTATATATCTAAATAAAAATAGGCTCAGTATATATGACCCAAAGTAACTAGTAACTAACTACTTGAGTAGATTTTTTATCCGATACTCTTTTACTCTTACTCAAGTAACTATTCAAGACTAGTACTTTTACTTTTACTTGAGTAAATATTTCTAGAAGTACTTTTACTTTTACTTGAGTACAGTTTTTGGGTACTCTACCCACCTCTGCCCCGTCCCACGTAGCGCGTGCGCGCTCAGCGTTTGGAGCCCAATTCATGCGTCCCACAAATTGAGACTGTGTCACGCATAATCAATGCTTGCTCAAAAAAGGTTGGTCGCTCTATATCCTCAAACGAACATCACTTGACAGTTCAGCACGCTACTGTTGCCACACCCACCCCTCAGTTGAACTGCTGACTAGGTTGTTGTCAACTTTTTCGTTGTTGTCATGACAGCGCACGCATGTGTATACCAGACACACTGGGAAGGAACGAAAAATGGAGAAAGAGACTCTGAGGCACCACCATCATAAATTAAAAAAGAGAAGGTGTGTCCTGTTTAAAACTGTTTTTTTTCTTCATGCGCCTGCCTTTACTAATATGCAATGCACATACCATGTAAGGTGGTATGTGCTAGAAATGGGTAAACCACTATCAGTGAGTCTGCCCATGGGGTGGGGGCACCGCCGCGCAAGGTGTCCGACTCCCACATTGTCCCTCAGAAACATACCCCTTGTCCCCCCATGGGCTTATTAGCAGGTGGTCACCCTATTTGTGTCTACAATAGCATGTATTTTATGTTTCTAATATCTTGTAGGGAATATTTTGGTCAAGCTCATGCAAATCAAGCACTTATTAAACATTATCTAAATGGAAGATTTCCACCCGGGACACCTGAACAAAGGTTTAAAAGATTCTACTGATTTTAATGAATGGACATTGTGTACATTATCACATAAACTCATGTCACTATATATACTGTATATATATATATTTTTCTATTTTACCATAATACAGAAGAAAGGCAGAAAAAAATTGCAAATCACAACAATAAGTATTATTAATGGTTAAACTGTTAAATTAATCGTTAATAATTTAAATGTCTTTTATTAAAAAAGGTCTGTTGAATATCTTTCTGTTGTAGTGAATGTGCACCAAAGGTTTATTAAAAGCAATATTAAATATATTTTTTTCAGTCCCACATGAATTTGAATGTCACATCTCTCATTTTCTCGTTGTATACAGCATCAAATCGCTGCTCTTGGGCTTCAGTGAACAGATTCTTCCAGTCGCCAGCAATTCCTGACAGAATAAAGCAAGAAAAAAAAGAAAAAAAAAACTTTATGAACATGAATAAAGTCAAATGATATTTAAGTGAAGGTTTGAGGTGTTTTTTCCTACTTTTTGAAGCATTGTATTAAAGTGAGGACATGATGTCAGGTTTTTCTTTTTTGTCCTCCCCATTAAGCTGTTATGTGATTTGTTACCTTTCCTCAGGAATTCAGATTTCTTCTGGTCCATGTATTCCTCTGGGACCAGAGAAAGGTTGGACATTTTGTTTTGTTTCATGCTCTTGAAGACGCAGTGCTTGGTGATATTCTCCATCATGTCTGGACTCAGAGATTTACCAAGAAACTTGGCCATTTTCTCCACGGATCCTTTCAAATCCTGGCAAACATTAGAATCATCTCATGATTCACAAATATGTCAGTGTTTTACTGTACCAAAAAAGAATGCCAATCATCCCAAATCCTCCTTCATTTGATCATTTATTGCCGTATAGCATGAATAAAATGCATTTACGCTGTCTCATTGTTTGTTTAAATGATATGTTGTTTGAGAATTTCAGCTGGAAGACTTCAGGGGATTTTGGACATCTGCAAGTTTAGCTGAGGTTATGAGGAGTTGAGAAAGTGGTGATTGCACCAGAGAGACCTTGAAAAGGGCCTTGGAGTCCTTGGCAAGTTTACAACATGAGATAACATAATCTCTGATACTGGAAGAGCTGCTCACACATATGAGAGAAACCTTTAGACTATAATAGTTAAGTTAAATTTGCCTTCGCATTTTTAGATTAATATTAAAACCAATAAAAAGGAATGTTACTGATTGCAAAAACTTCTGATTTACTTAGATTTTTAATGTGTTAAGGCCATTTAATATTTCTCAGAGTCTTCTGACCAAGCAATACGTATTTAAAAATATATATAATTTATAACAAGAGTAAAGCTAAACCAGTTAACCCTGCTACAGAAACCTATGAACTAGTAAAAATAATGTAATAAACTGAAGCTGCACATTCAGTCCTGCTGTGAAGTACTTACAGCGATCATCTCCTCATAGAAAATGTACAGTATGGATTCCTGTTCTTCAGCATGAATCCAGCCTTTGACATGATCAAACCAGGAACCGAACATGACTGTGAATAAAAGACATTAGGCTTGAGCAAATTTTACAAAACATGTAACAACTACATTACAAAACAAAAAGGAAAGAATGGGCCCCTACTACAAAGAAACACACACACACACGTCACATGTGTAATCAGTCCAATAGATGACATTCCTCTTCAGTAACTCGAGCTGCATTGGAGAACACTTTGGGAACGAGAATGCCCAAGCCGCCAGACTTTCAAATCTTTGCCTAGTGTGGAATCCTGCACAGTTCGGGCGAGAGAACAGAAGAGCCAGGAGTGGCTCGCATATCTAGGTCACAGAACCTGACAAAGGTTAGGGGCGTGGACCATCCCGCAGGGTCACAGATGTCCTACATCGAGACACCTGGCAAGAAGGCCTTGGAGGCAGCAACACTCCTTCTAAAGTAAGCTTTGACCCCTGGAGGTGAGGGGAGATCAGAGGACTCATAAGCAAATCTCTTTTACAGGGATCATAGCACACCAGCAGCTGGTCCGCCCTTCTCCACAAGGCAGCTCTGTGGACATATGGATCCACTGCTCCAGTGCACTGGACACATACAATTAAGCTTTTCCTGGTCTGGCTCCCTGAAGGGAGGAGGACTGAAGGCTTGGAGTACGACAGGCCGTGGTGTAGAGGATGGGACCTTAGGAACATACCCCACTCAAGGGTACAGAAACACTTGGGACAGACTGGGCGCAAAGTCAAAATAGGAAAGGGCCACTGAGAGGGCCTGCAGATCTCAACTCTCTTGAGAGAAGATATCGCCAGAAGAAAGGTAGTTTTGATAGTAAGGTGGCGATCAGAGATCTCCACGATAGGCTTGAAGGGAGGCCTACAGAGAGCTTCTAGCACCACAGCCAGGTCCCATGTGGGAACACGAGCTCGTACAGGAGGCCTCAGACTCAGTGCACCATGGAGGAAACTTGTAACTAGGGAGTGTCTGCCCACTAACTGGCCACCACTAATGCTCGGCCCGGCCAGAACGTGGCTACTAATAGCAGACGGACCCCTCCAGAACTCCCAGGAGCAGAGCAATCAGGGGAAAGTCTTAAAAAATCAAGCCTCCGCCACATCTGTACCTTGGAACCTTACCAATGGAGCTGGATGAGTCAAAGAGAAGCAGAGGGGAGAGTGTGAAGTCTCTCGAGTCACAAACAGGTCCACCTGAGCCTGTCAAAATTTTTTCCATATCTTCTTTACCACCTCGGTGTGAAGCCTCTACTCCCCTTGGCCTCGTCCCCTGCCTCATAAGGATGTCTGTTCCCATATTCAGATGCCCAGGAATGTAATCTGCTCTCAGCGAGAGGAGTTTGCCCTGGGACCCACAAGGATCTGCTATACTAGTTTGTACAAACGACGTGAGCGCAGACCTCCTTGGTGGTTGATATGAGAGGCCTCTGCTGTGTTGTCGGTGCGCACCAACACATAGTTACCTCTTAGGTCTGGGAGAAAGTGTTTTAGTGCCCAAAGCACAGCCAGCATCTCCAGGCAGTTTATATGCCTCCATAGACCGTAGGCATCGCCATGTGACCTTGACTGTGTGAAGCGGGTTTCTGAAACTGCTTGACATTGAGTGACCGGTCTTCTCTGCCCCTTGCAACTGCGGTGAGGAATGACTCAATCCGAGCAGGAGACATACGTGCCTGCATCGTGGTCTAATCCCTCACACCTAGATAAGTGGTCCTCTGTAATGGTGAAAGCAGAGGGACCACCTCGAAGGTCTCCTTCCTCAAGAGACTCTCTACTTCTTGTTCCATGACCAGAAGCTGCTCGGGGCCCACTGGCATGGGAATGACTCATTTGAAACGAGGTGGTGGAGAACCGAACTTGATTCTGTAGCCTCTCTCTACAGTGTGCAGGACACACGGAGACACATTTGGCAGTAGTTTCCATGCTGCCAAATAGTCTACTAAGGGAATCAGTCTCTCGAGATGTAATCAGAGCAGCTATATATATATATATATATATATATATATATATAGTACAGACCAAAAGTATGGACACCCTTTCTCATTCAAAGAGTTTTCTTTATTTTCATGACTATAAAATTGTATATATATATATATATATATATATATATAAGTTGTCTATATCTATTTATCTATCTATCTGTCTGTCTGTCTGTCTCTCTGTCTGTTACAGGTGAGGTAGTCCTAAATGTAAAACAAAGGGAGAGACGAGGATCTGGAACAAATAAGGAGTTTACTGATGAAAACGAAGGAGGTACAGACTATATTAACAATATTACATTTAGCATACAACAAACACATCAACAACGATAATCAACAATGATAAACATCGACAATCACGGACCAAGAGGAACTGAACAGAACGGGTATTAATACACACAGAAGGTAATGAGAGAACAGGAGACAGGTGAGGATCAATCAATTAACTAAAACAAGAAAAGGAAGATGACCAAATAAGGAAACGTGACAGTTCGCCCCCTCCCGGAACGGTGCGTCCTCGCACCGCAAGAGGAATACCAGCGGAGGGAGGGTGGGGGTTCTGGAGGCGGGCGAGGAGCAGGCCAGGAGCAGGTGACGAGGGAGCATGGAGGTAGGGACCAGAGCGGAGTGGATGGAGGGAGGAGCCAGGGAGGAGCCCGGAGCAGGAGGAGCCAGATGGTCCACCAGAGACCAGCCAGGACGGAGATCCACGGTGGAGTCGACGGCGGGAGGAGCCACGGTGGAGAAGCGGCCGACGACACCAGGGGGCCGACAGGAGGAGATTGCACCGGTGGGTGAGGAGCCCAAGATGGAGCAGCACAGCCGCAGAGCCAGGGTGACGTCGAGGATCCGGAGGGCCTAGGTGGAGCATAAGGCTCTGGCGACCAAGGCGGAGGCGGGGTCCTGGAAGACTGCTGTGTAGCCGGAGTGATGGAGGATGATGGTGGAACCAGAGGGAAGGAGGAGCCTGACAGAGCCGGAGGGATGAAGTGATGAGGTGGAACCAGAGGAGTGGAGTCCCGAGGCGGCGGATGGTCGACGACTGACCAAGGTGGAGCCGGAGGGACGAGGGAGCCTGGTGGAGCAGGTGGGATGACAGGCCACGGTGGAGACGAGGGAGCTAAGAGCCAAGGTGGAGCCGCTGGGTCGAAGGACCGAGGAGGAGTCCAGGGCTCGGAGGCTGGAGGCGGAGACAGGGCCTTAACATGCCAAGGCGGAGCTGGAGACTGGCAGTCCAGCGGCGAACCATCGCACCCAGATGGCGCGGACTGAGGGTGAGCTGCGGGACTGACTGGCACCAGCAGGGATGACGAGGAACTGGCTGGTCTAGGAGGAGGAGAGAGAGGAAGGATGGGAGGAAACACAGGAGGATCAGGGCTGGACGGAACCAGCGGTGGGAGAGGGAGGCTGGGAAGGAGTACAGGAGACATAGGAAATTCAGAGCTGGGCGGAACCTGCGGAGACATAGGAAAATCAGAGCTGGGCGGAACCAGCAGAGACATAGGAAATTCAGAGCTGGGCGGAACCAGCGGAGAGACAGAAAATTCAGAGCTGGGCGGAACCAGCGGAGACATAGGCAATTCAGAGCTGGGCGGAACCAGAGGAGACATAGGAAATTCAGAGCTGGGCGGAACCAGCGGAGAGACAGAAAATTCATAGCTGGGCGGAACCAGCGGAGAGACAGAAAATTCATAGCTGGGCGGAACCAGCGGAGAAACAGAAAATTCAGGGCTGGGCGGAACCAGCGGAGAAACAAAAAATTCAGGGCTGGGCGGAACCAGCGGATATGGAGCAGAGGAGCTGACTGGAGGAGGTAGGAGTGGGAGACTGAGAGGGTATACAAGGGGATCAGGGCTGGATGGAACCAGCGGAAAAACAGGTAATACAAGAATTACCTCCATAGACCAGTCCATGAGATCCACAAGTCCACAAGCTCCATATCTCCCGAGACCGACTACAGCTCACCCTCAGTCGCAGGAGTGTGGGCAGGGCTTTCCTCCACGCCCTCAATCTCCACGAGGACTCCCATGATGCACGGTGTTGCCAGCTCACACACCTGGTCAGTCGCGCTCTCGACGTCCCGAATCGGCTCGGGCTCTGGCTCCGTGTGGCTTGATGGTGGCTGGCTGGTCTCTGGGTCGGAAGTGGGGCTGGAGATATCCTCTTCGGCGGTGCTGATGGTCCACGAAGATCCATTCTTCTCCAGCACCCACTCCACAAAAGCGGCGAAATCCTCTCGGGGACCGTTCGCTGGTAGGCGTGCCTTACTCCGCTCACTCAGGCCGGTGTAGAAAAAGTTAGAGAGCGAGCGGTCGGGGAAGTGAATAAGGCACGGCAGATCTAGAAAGTCCCTGGTGTGGTCCTCCAGCGAACGGTCCAGTTGCTCCAGGCATAGGAGACGGACTGCTGGGATGGCCATTCCGGGAGAGGAGGAAAAAAAAGCAAAAAATAAATGAAAGAAAAAACGCCGCTAAATTAACTATACTGTTAGGTCCGTGATTCTGTTACAGGTGAGGTAGTGCTAAACGTAAAACAAAGGGAGAGACGAGGACCTGGAACAAATAAGGAGTTTACTGATGAAAACGAAGAAGGTACAGACTATATTAACAATATTACATTTAGCATACAACAAACACATCAACAACGATATCAACAATGATAAACATCGACAATCACGGACCAAGAGGAACTGAACAGAACGGGTATTAATACACACAGAAGGTAATGAGGGAACAGGAGACAGGTGAGGATCAATCAATTAACTAAAACAAGAAAAGGAAGATGACCAAATAAGGAAACGTGACACTGTCTGTCTGTTTGTCTGTCTGTCTGTCTGTCTGTCTGTCTCTCTGTCTGTCTGTTTGTCTGTCTGTCTGTTTGTCTGTCTGTTTGTCTGTCTGTCTGTCTCTCTGTCTGTCTGTCTGTCTGTATAGGGGAATTGCTGTTGATTCACAAGATTGCCAATGCTCCACAATTTTTGGTGTTTTATCCAGTAAAATAAAGATTGAACAAGCTCTAAATCCAGCAATCCAGTTTAAGATGCTCATAGTAAGAATTATTTAGCCTTGAAGTCCATACCGTTTCCATCAAGGAACTTCTCCATGAACTCGTCTTGGGTTCCCGGATTCACCAGGTATGAGGCCATTCCATAGAAGTGATACGAGGACGTGAACACATCTTTGGGGTTACGCAGGACATAAAGAACCTGGAGCACAGAGCACAACACAATTATCTGAATGCATTTTATTAAATGGTGCACAATGTGTGATTTATTCCGTCTTGAGAGCGGTTTTTACCCTGGGCTTTATTTTGAAGTAAGACTGGTTCATCATGTGGTGATGGAAGTGAGTTGCAAAGACGCGTGGAGAAGCTCTCTGCTCCAGATTCAGCAGGATCGCCCGGTGTTCCTCCAGCCATGGCACTCGGTCCCAGTTTGGCACCGTCAGCACCGGAGTCAGATCACCTTCACTCAAGATCAGAGGAACCACCTCCTGCATCCATGTTGTGCCTGTGGAGCCAAGCACAGCTCACAGCTCCAGCTCACTTTCATTCACACATAGGAATACGCCATAAAGTGTTGCAAAGCCAACAAAGAGTGCATTTATAAGAACTTGGCACATGCATTTTAAAGTAGATTTTTAAAAGAGTTTTTCGTAGTTTACTTTTAAGTGACACAGACCTGCATAACAATAAAAGACTGAGTTTGCCTTTCTGCATTTAGCTTGAGTCTTAAAAGTCTTAAAAACAAAACTCAAGCAAGCAAAGCAATCCCTTGTGAAAAAGAGTATCACTAGGAATTAAGGTACTTTAAAAGCATGTGACTTAATTAAAATGCATGTTATTTACAATTAAATGAAAACACATTATTTTACATTTACAGTACATTAAATGTGATTAGTTAACTTAAGTTTGATTTTTTTTTTACCCACTTAAAGTATATGTAAATTTAGAATTGTATATTGTCTTTTTTAAAATAATTAAAGTGTACTGTATGGCCATTTATGATAAACTAAAATATACTTTCATATAATTTCTATTGAAAATGTTTATTTTCAATTGTGAAGTTGTAGTACATTTAAATATATTATACTTTAATCTAATATATTAAATAACATTTTACAGTTAAATTTCTTTACAAGTGCTTTAGTATGTTAGTCATCACATCAAAATAAGCATAGTTCTTCAAAGCACAACAAATGATTATTACAACTAGGCCTGTCAAATCGATTAATCTCATTTACTCACATCCAAAATAAAAGTTTGTGTTTGCATGATATACTGTATGTGTGTGCATGCTTTGTATATTTGTCATGTATATATAGATACACAAACATACATGTATATATTTAAGAAAATCATATATAAATAGGAATACATATATACAAGTGTAAATATTTATTTAATGTATATGCATATAAATATACATATAATGTAAACACAAACATTTATTTTGGATGAGATTAATCGCATTTAATTGTATTGACAGCCCTAATTGAAACTTAATGATTTAAATTGTGCTTTAAAGTAAAACTTAATTTGACACTGACATCTGCTAAAGTGTTAAGAAATAATATTGAAAGTGTCTCTCTTTAAGTGGCCTGTTTTTTTTTATTAATATTATATTATCTGCAAGTGCAGTTTTAAATATATATATACTTTTAAGATTTGAAGTACACTACAAAGTAAACATTCAATACATTTTAGTGCATTTAGTATGATCTGCATCATAAAGTCCTAAAGCTCACCAGATTTGGGGTAAGTGGCGATCAGGATGTCCTCCGGATGGAAAGTGAACTCCTCGCAGTATCTCAGGCTTTCAGGAGGATGTAAATGCATCGGCACATACACACCTTTATACAGCGAGTACAGCTCAGCCTCCGTCATGTTCTGAAGCACTGCAGACTCAAATGCAGATCCTGTGAGCATTAAGTGAATTACTCCTCCTTCATTCTCCAGACCTTCAGTACAGTCAACAGATCATAAATGGGATCTTTCGCAACTGTTTGTGCTTTTGTCAAGGAACCAAATGAATGTCATCAACTTTGCAATACATTCATGTTCCTGATGCTTAGCTAATGCCATCTGTTTGCTGCAAAACTTTATTATAATACAGGAAATAATGTCTCCAACCATGAAGTTATTGACAGTACACTCAGTTTACAGACTTTTTTTGACATGTTTCTTGAGCAGTAAATCATCATATTTTCATGATTTCTGAAGATCATGTGACACACATGTGAAAATACAGCGGAGCATCACAGAAATAAATTACACTTTAATAGAGATTCACACAGAGAACAGCTGTTTTACATTATAATAATATTTCACAATTTTTACTGTAGTTTTTGATCAAATAAATACAGCCTTTTGGAGCAGAAGAGACTAGAATTTTTTTTTTAACTTTTGAACAGTACCAAAGTTAAAATGCATTATAATATGTGAAGGTTTATTTGGCACATGTTTTAATGCATTATACTGGACTTTCTAAAGGTGCAACAAAGAATAGATAAAATATTCTAACTATGGCTCCAATAATTCATGAGATCATACAATGCATTGTAATGTGCATAATTAATGTATTTTTTTTATAATGCAAATTATAAAAAGGCTTTAAGTGTTACCGTTTTATGTTTCATATGCAGACTGTTTTATGCTTGTAATAGAGGCCAAAGGGCTGTATGAAACTGTCTCTGAATGTGGCATGCAAATGGTATAGTCAGTCAATCTAAAACTATGCAGCCAAACATTTATTTATTTTACATTATGCAATAAAGATTGCAAAACACAAAAGTGTTCTATAAACATTACTTTGCCCAAACATTTTAATAACTTTTATAAAATGTTAGTGAAGGTTGTGATAATCTGGGGATTTGTGACACTAGTGATAAAAAAAAGGAGTTTGGGTGTCACCCAGTTTTGGTATAGTGGCTAAACAACTTATTTTTTTTTTTTTGTGATGTCAACTTCAAATTTGGAATACAGAAGTATAACTTTGATTATAGCAATTTTAGAGTTCTAGTTATTTTGTAAAAGTTATATTTTGTATAACATATAAAAAATGTTTAGTGCAGTGCATTTGTTTTACAGTTAACTTCTGTTACCTTAGATCTGATTTCCGAAGCATTCATGAATCACTTTATGTTTGAATAGAGCATTGTTATATCTATTTTCACATCAGCTAAAAACAGCAGCAACGTGAGTTGGACCTGGAAGAGTCTCCAAAATGATCGCTCTGATCTCTGCTGGACTGTAGACAAAAACCTACGTTGCCTTAGTTTTGCTGTACATCATATACTTACATACTTGCACCCAGTTAATGAAGAGCAATGTCACAAATGAACAACAAACACACATTTAAAGCTCTGCACCATAACTCATTTAGACGTCACTTCCTGTTTGTTGTTGGCGGCTGTACTGCGTTTGAGCTCCGTCACTATATTCTTTTCATTGACTATTTTTAACTCAAAAAACAATTGTATACATCATCGTTTCCGTTTATATAACGTGTGAATATATCCTCTATTGTATTCTACAACAAAAACAATCAGAGCGCCTCGCTATCACTAGTTTTATTTTGATCTCCCGGGTCCGCTATTAGCTTTTAGCCCGTTACCATCAGCGGCGTGGTTGCAGCTAACTGCGCTAACATTGCTAATACTCTATTCACACACATTACCACTGCTGTACTCACTGTTACTTGATTTAATGGCGGATGAATGTCTCCACTCTGTGCAGCTCGAGCTCGAGGCCGTGGGAAAGCAGATTCGCGACCTGGAGGGGTGAGGCAGGCCCAGCTGAGAGAGCGGAGAACCGCGCTGGAATCATCCCGGGCTGACGCTCACAAGTCCGGGGTAAGTATACAGCGATCTGTTAACAGTCCCACCACGTCTACTCCGTGTGTTTCTCTGCACAGGCCCGGTGCACCCAGGACGCGATCTTCCCAGATGTCCTTCACTGCGACGCCGGGACACCACGGACCCTGGGTGCATCCACAGCGGAGGACGCGAGCCGGGTCCCGGGCGACGACTTCTCCCCCTCCTGCCTTCGACATCTCCATCCGGAACCGCTTCGCTCCCCTCCGCGAGACAGGACGCGACGCTGTGATCATCGGAGACTCCATCGTCCGACACGTAAGTGCTACGTTAGCCGAAGGTAAAGTGCACACTCATTGTTTGCCTGGTGCTCGTGTTCTCGATGTTTCTGCGCAGATACCCGCGATCCTGAAGGTCGACGAGAGCCCCAGAGCGGTCGTGCTTCACGCCGGGGTTAACGACACCACGCTGCGGCAGACGGAGACGCTGAAGAGGGACTTCAGGAGCCTGATCGAGACGGTTCGCAGCACGACGCCCGCGGCGACGATCGTCGTGTCAGGACCACTGCCCACGTATCGACGAGGACACGAAAGGTTCAGTAGACTTTTTGCTTTAAATGAATGGTTGTTGTCATGGTGTAAAGAACAGAAACTGCTATTTGTTAATAACTGGAATCTTTTCTGGGAGCGTCCTAGGCTGTTTCGCGCTGATGGATTACACCCCAGCAGAATCGGAGCGGAGCTGCTCTCTGACAACATCTCCAGGACACTTCGCTCCATGTGACTAGTAAGACAATTCTCTAATAACTATTATGATGAGTTTTGTTCCACCCGCTTAAATGATAAAAGTACTTGTGCTGTAAAAACTATTAAGACTGTGTCTGTTCCCCGAATAGTGAGGTCAAAATATAATGTAGGATCTAGAAAAAATCTTATCGTAATTAAACCAGAAAAATGTAAAGTAAATGAACAAAAACAATTTTTAAAGTTTGGGCTCATAAATATTAGATCACTCACACCCAAAGCAGTTATTGTAAATGAAATGATCACAGAAAATAGTTTTGATGTACTCTGCTTGACTGAAACCTGGCTATAACCAAATGATTATTTTGGTCTAAATGAGTCTACTCCACCAAACTACTGTTATAAGCATGAGCCCCGTCAGACTGGTCGTGGAGGAGGTGTTGCAACAATATATAGTGATATTCTCAATGTTACCCAGAAAACAGGATACAGGTTTAACTCTTTTGAAATACTTCTGCTAAATGTTACACTGTCAGACATGCAAAAGAAATCTAATGTATCTCTTGCTCTGGCTACTGTGTATAGACCACCAGGGCCGTATACAGAATTCCTAAAAGAATTTGCAGATTTCCTCTCAGACCTTCTAGTTACAGTTGATAAGGCGCTAATCATGGGAGATTTTAATATTCACGTTGATAATGCAAATGATACATTAGGACTTGCGTTTACTGACCTAATAAACTCCTTTGGAGTCAAGCAAAATGTCACCGGGCCCACTCATCGTTTTAATCATACACTAGATCTAATTATATCGCATGGAATCGATCTTACTGCTATAGATATTGTACCCCAATGTGATGATATTACAGACCATTTCCTTGTATCGTGCATGCTGCGTATAACTGATATTAACTATATGTCTCAGCGTTACCGTCTGGGCAGAACTATTGTTCCAGCCACCAAAGACAGATTCGCAAATAACCTGCCTGATCTATCTCAACTGCTATTTGTACCCAAAAATACACATGAATTAGACGAAATTACTGACAACATGGGCACTATTTTCTCTAATACATTAGAAGCTGTTGCCCCCATCAAATTGAAAAAGGTTAGAGAAAAACGTACTGTGCCATGGTATAACAGTAATACTCACTCTCTCAAGAAAGTAACTCGTAGTCTTGAACGCAAATGGAGAAAAACTAACTTGGAAGTTTTTAAAATTGCATGGAAAAACAGTATGTCCAGCTATAGACAGGCTCTAAAAACTGCTAGGGCAGAGCATATCCACAAACTCATTGAAAATAACCAAAACAATCCAAGGTTTTTATTTAGCACAGTGGCTAAATTAACAAATTACCAGACGCCACCTGATTCAAATATTCCACCAACGTTAAATAGTAATGACTTTATGAATTTCTTCACTGATAAAATAGATAACATTAGAAATACAATAGCGAATGTAGATTCTACAGCGTCTAACACTTCAGTTTCATCCATCGCACCCAAAGATAAACTGCAGTGCTTTACAAATATAGGACAGGAAGAGCTAAATAAACTTATCACTGTATCTAAACCAACAACATGTTTATTAGATCCTGTACCCACTAAATTACTAAAAGAGCTGTTACCTGTAGCCGAAGAACCGCTTCTCAATATCATTAACTCGTCGTTATCTTTAGGTCACGTCCCAAAACCATTCAAGCTGGCGGTTATCAAGCCTCTTATTAAGAAACCAAAACTAGATCCTAGTGTACTGGCAAATTATAGGGCTATTTCAAATCTTCCATTTATGTCTAAAATTTTAGAAAAAGTTGTGTCTGCTCAATTGAGCACCTTCCTGCATAAAAATGATCTGTATGAAGAATTTCAGTCAGGTTTTAGGCCCCACCATAGCACAGAAACTGCACTTGTTAAAATTACAAATGACCTGCTTCTTGCGTCAGATCAAGGCTGCATCTCATTTCTAGTCTTACTTGATCTTAGTGCTGTGTTCGACACCATAGATCATGACATACTCATAGATCGATTACAAAACTATACAGGTATTCAAGGGCAGGCTCTAAGATGGTTTAGATCCTACCTGTCCGATCGCTACCATTTTGTTTACTTAAATGGGGTGTCATCTCATTTATCATCAGTAAAATATGGAGTGCCACAAGGATCCGTCCTAGGTCCCCTTCTATTTTCAATATACATGTTGCCCCTTGGTAATATTATTAGAAAATACGGAATTAGCTTCCACTGTTATGCTGATGATACTCAGCTATATATTTCAACGAGACCAGATGAAACTTCCCAATTATCTAAGCTAACAGAGTGTGTTAAAAATGTAAAAGATTGGATGACAAATAATTTTCTCCAATTAAATTCGGATAAGACAGAGATATTAATTATTGGACCAAAAAACACCACACAGAATCTTGTAGATTACAATCTGCAACTAGACGGATGTACTGTTACTTCCTCTACAGTCAGAAATCTGGGTGTTATATTAGACAGCAATTTGTCTTTTGAAAATCATATTTCCAATGTTACAAAAACTGCATTCTTCCATCTTAGAAACATTGGCAAGCTACGAAACATGTTATCTGTTTCTGATGCAGAAAAGCTAGTTCATGCATTCATGACCTCTAGACTGGACTATTGTAATGCACTTCTAGGTGGTTGTCCTGTTTCTTCAATAAACAAGCTACAGGTCGTCCAAAATGCAGCAGCTAGAGTCCTTACCAGGTCAAGAAAATATGATCATATTACCCCAATTTTACAGTCTCTGCACTGGCTACCTATTAAGTTCCGTATCTGTTACAAATTATCATTACTTACCTATAAGGCCCTAAATGGTTTAGCTCCTGCGTACCTAACTAGCCTTCTACCACGCTACAACCCATCACGCTCCCCAAGGTCACAAAACGCTGGACTTTTGGTAGTTCCTAGGATAGCAAAGTCCACTAAAGGAGGTAGAGCTTTTTCACATTTGGCTCCCAAACTCTGGAATAGCCTTCCTGATAATGTTCGGGGTTCAGACACACTCTCTCTGTTTAAATCTAGATTAAAAACGCATCTCTTTCGCCAAGCATTCGAATAATGTATCTCTTAAATTGTGAGTGTAGTTGCATCTGCATTTTTATTCTTTAGCTTGGGTTAAACTAATTTTACTTTGTTGGATCAGCAGCTATGCTAATGATGTCTCTATTTTGTTTCTATGTTTTGCCACGGGATTTACATCCCGTGGTAACTAGGATTTACACAAGCTCCAGTCTGGATCCAGAACACCTGAGAAGAGATGATGCTGACCCTCAGAGGACCCCAGATGATCCTAACCCTGAATCAACAAACAGAACTAACAATTATTGCTACATGTGTGACTGCATCCTATAATTACTATTAATAAATAATATTGATAGTTCATCATCTAGCTGACTACGTCTTGTATTATTATTATTATTTTTATTTTTCTAAAATCCTGTCAAACGTGCACAAACTACTAGCTACTACTAAATATTGTAGAAACATAATTTTCTGTAAAGTTGCTTTGTAACAATTTGTATTGTAAAAAGCGCTATACAAATAAACTTGAATTGAAAAAACTAAACTTGAATTAACTTCTCCACTAACCGTGTACAAAACGTGCTTCACAGAAGAAATCCTTCTTGTGTTGTTTTTTGAAGAACACATGAACATTTCCTCCATAAACTAAAGGTTCCTAAAAGGTGTTTTTCTCAGTGATGCCATAGAAGAACCGTTTTTTTTGGAACCTTCAGATAAAAAGTAACGTTCTTTGTGTTGTTTTTATGTTTTTAAAGTAAGATTCAATGTATGCAAAATGGTAAAATGGAATGTTCTCTTGGTTTAGAACAATGTTAAAATCATCTATCTATCTATCTATCTATCTGTAACACAACCATTAACCACAGACCCCAAACCTCAAAGAGTAACCCTTAATCAACCACTAACTGCCTAAACAGTGTGCATGTGATTCCTGTATTGCATCAGTAAATCCCTCTGTTGAGTGTGTGGACAGGTACAGTATTATCAGTCTGGACAAGAGTCCCATCTAGTGGTCAGTGGACACAAACAGCTACAGGACAAACTGAGAATCACATCGTGTGTGGCATGCATCACAGCTTACAAGGAAACCAGTTTTCTAATAAACTCTTGAACTGCAGGTGAATCTTGAACTTAAAATCTAACCAAAGAAGAATGTAAAGCATTACATTACATTATTGGTCAGCAAGTAATAGCCCTAAAATAGCTCTCAGTTGGAAAACATATAAAAGCATATAAAGTTTTTTCAGATTACAAAAAGGTATAAAAGAGATAGTTCTTTAAAGAACCTTTGACTGAATGGTTCTTTGTGGAACCAAAAATGGTTCTTCTATGGCATCGCTTGAAGAACCTTTTGAAGCACCTTTATTTTTAAGAGTGTACACAGACCGAACAGGTATGTATTTCAACAGTGCGTATGCTTACAGTTATATTACAGCAGCATTTTTACACTTACTGTAGCATAATACACTTGATTTAACAGACACACATGCATTCATATAAGTATATTGTCTTGTCTTTCTCTTTTCTATATTACAATGACACTGTACTGTAATTTGATGTCAGAGCACCAGCTAAAGTGTAACTGTGTGTTCTACTGTTGTGTCCTGCTCATCCTTCAAGAGCTGTTTATATCCAGAGTGAGGAAAAGGAATCAGGAAATCACTCTTGGTCCCCTACATCCAAGCCATAACACAAAGACTTTCATTCTGATTGCACTGATTTGTTCATTGACATAAATACTTAATTCTGGGAGATGAACAAAGTATTTTGACAAGCTTTTGCAGGGCAAACAAATTGTTTCGAGAAATGGTTTATTTGCAAATGTTACGGATAATGCAACAGTGACTGAGAAAACTGTAAGTTCTTCATGAAACCACTAGAGGGTGCACAACACCCCAAAACATCACATCATGGTTTATATGAGAAACAGAAGATATTGTGCTGCGTCACAATGAGCTAAAGTTCCCTCTAGACTAGTATTTGCCCTCAAAACAAATGCTTTAGTGTTGCTGTAGTGTCCGCTTGATGTTCTAAGGGTTTAGAGAGCTCCAGAGCAGATTAAATGTCTAATGTTTCAGCTGTGATCATGACTTCCTTTCACTTAATCAATTTCAGCTCAAGACATACAAGAGCAGAAAGCATGTTGTGGACATTAAGGAAGAATAATGTAGGTAATGCACAGTGGATGCCTGTGATCTCGAAGGCGCACAGGCCTGTCTGTGCTCATCTTTTCTTGGCTCTGGTGCAGATGAGCTTCCAGCATGAAGAACGGGGTTTAATGTGTGTAATGGGATCTCCTTCTTCACAATCCGTTACACTCTCTGCTGCTGGCTCACCAGCTTTACCTTTTTTTCATGAGTTCTTTTGTTTATTGACAGATCCGCTACTGTGAACATGACAGATGCATTTTCATCGAGAACCATAGGCCTTATATACATATACACACAGGCCTTTCCTTAACTTCTCTTCACACTGACAGATTCGTGACAACAAAGATCCTGTATGAATATAATACTATGTACGTGCCTGAAGAAAATTTGCATAAATGCAAACTAATGTCTAGTAAGTAGTGTTCTCTTCCTGTTGAACATAATAATGCAAATGTGTGAGTGGTTTTGCCTGAAATGTATGCAAGCATCGTAAAATCTAAAATCGTAAAATGGTCTACATTAGAATCATTCAATGGCTCCACAATTATTATTTTTTTTTATAAAAAGCCAGATAGCATACACTTACACCTGCAAGATGTCTGTTAAAGATCACTTCATCTGGAAAGCATCTGCTGTACAAATGTGTACAGACTGTAAAGACATCTTACAGATCCATTGCAGATGAGCAAAAATGTCTTGCAGATGTTAATGCAAACGTCAAATAGATGATCAGGGAACATCTAAACCAGCCCAAGATAGCTACAAATTGTCGGCCCAGATCTGGCCCACATCTGGCACATGTGGAAAGATGGTCTGGGCCACTTCTAGCGTGGAATGATGGCACTTGGGTGGACTGCTCCTGTTTGCCGGATCTGGGCCACAAGCAGGCCATAGTAATGCTACATGTCAGCCAAGAACAAAGAAATAAACCACACTTGATCTTATCCGAGCTACAAAATATTCATATTTATAGAGTCCTCTCAGCTTGTTTAAGCTTGTTTACAAGCAAAATAACTGAAGGAAAGAAGAGGACAGAAACAAAATTGATGAACAGAAACACAACAACTGACTGCAGTCACAGCCTTAAATGAAATCAACTGAAAATAAAAGACATTAAAATCTCATAAGATCTCAGCAGAGAGGATTAAACAACTCCTCAAACAGCATCGCCAGCTTCAGAAACTACTAACCATACTGACTTTACGTTTGAGGTCTACAGGACTTCTTATTGAGAAAAAACAGGGTTTAAATCTAATGTTTGTTTCATTTGAAGTCACCGTAATGGTGATTTGTGTTTCCATTAGCTGGGCTCTTAACTCTTATTACAGCTCATTCATTTTTATTGGCTGCTGTGATGGTATATTTTTCAAACACATTTGCAATGATGAAGACATAACGACTTCAGTTGATGATATTCAACTATTGACATTCACTAATATAATTTGACTGTTAAAATTAAGTTTTGCCAATAATAGATTTGCTGTATAAAACTGCAGCATAAGATCAACAGTACTGCAGAATCAGTTAAAGAATCTAAAAACAAAAGGTTAAGAGACAATAAAACACAAAGTCATCATAAATCAACACATGAACCTCTGCAATGGTGACAATAAAAAGTGTAATGTTGCAATGCATGCTGGGTACCACAGTACAGAACTCCCAGCATGCATCACAGCATGAATAAATTATGCAGCGGATTTGTCCTATTATTTTCTTTAATTCTAACTTTGGTTCATGCATTTATTTTGTGTTCCTGCTGTTTTGTTGTTGGGTCTTTTAGTAGCTTTTTGTGATGTCCAGAATTGATCCGATTAGTTGAATATTTTGTCATCATTGTTGAGATTCATATGCTGATTGCTGATATCTGTGTGTGTCAGTGCTGTTCAGTTTTCTTTAAACGGATATTTTAACTCAAGCTGCTGTAACGCAGGACTTGTAATGTGAAAGCATTAAATTACAAATTCAGGGTTCAAAAGATTTCTGAGAATCATGCTGTTACATGGCAATTGTGAAACCATCAACAACAAACTTTCACATACTGCAAATGTGTCAAACACACAGCCAAAGAAGACACATGATTAATAATAAGAGTTAAGAGCCCAGCTAATGGAAACACTAATCACCATTACGGTGACTTCAAATGAAACAAACATTAGATTTAAACCCTGTTTATTCTCAATAAGAACTCCTGTAGACCTCTAACAGAAATAAAGTCAGTCTGGTTAGTAATATGTGAAGCTGGCGATGCTGTTTGAGGGGTTGTTTAATCCTCCTCTGCTGAGATCTTATGAGATTTTAATGTATTTTATCTTCAGATGATTTCATCTAAGCCTGTGGCTGCAGTCAGTTGTTGTGTTTCTGTTCATATTTTTTTTCTGTCCTCTTCTTTCTGTCAGTGACTTTGCTTGTAAACTAGTTTGGTTTATTTCTTTGCTCTTGGCTCACATGTAGCATTACTATAGCAAAAAAAAAAGTGTGGTCCGCCAAAGTGCCATCATTACATGCTACATGTGGGCCAGATGATAACTCCACATGTGGCAGATGTATATTTCCAATTATAACCACTTGTCTTGATACTAGTAATCTTTAAAAAAAAATGTGAAGTCATATTAACAGTAGGCCTATAAATAGTAAAAAAAATAAAATACATTTTTTAAATTAGTTGTTTAATTCAGGGTTAGAGTTAGGACTGTTTTTTTCATGAAGTTAAGTTTAACAACATAAAACCAACCAAACTAAGTTTAAATTCAAATATTTGTTTGCATTTCTGAAACAATATGTTGATCATTAAAGTTGTAGCCTTCCTGAAACCAGACTAAAGAGAGAGTTTGTTGGCCATTAGTGACTACAGGTGGAAAGATATATCTGATTATAATGCAAGAAGGATTTGGTGCACTTGTACACTGTTTACCCTATCAAATAAACTACAAAATATGTATATATGATAAACTAAACCAGTAATATCACATTAAAATACTAGTTCATAATTCAGAGATTTAACATAACTACAGTGCCTTATGGAGGGGTAAGTTATAATGCTGACTCAGTTTACCCCACAGCATTTGGCTTACTTTGCCCCATAGCTGCCAGTTTGGAAAAAAAATATCTACTGTTGCTAACTAGTTCAAGCTGATTTGTATGGTTCACATGTTGCTAAATCACCTATATTTATATCCTAAATATTTTAGACCTGGATACATTTGCTTTGGTGTAACAACCATTACATCTGTTATGCTTAACTTGTACTTTGACAAGCCAAACCCTGTTTTAAAGTAAATGGGTGCCGTCCATTCCCCCCAGGGGTTTCTCCTTTTCACAGTCTGAGAGAAATGATGGGTGGTTCCAAAATACAGGGTCATATGACAGTAAAAGTTTATAGTTGCCAAGAAACAGGGGGTGGGTCAACTTACCCACTGGCTCATCTCACCCCACTCTCCCCTACTTCCATTGAAGATGAGGCAGAAGCAGGCTCAGAGATTGAGGGAGAGCCCGCTCTTATCAAACATCTACAATAAAGTCTGAAATGTTTACAGAGTGTGCTGTCTTCTCTCTTAATGTGTATATGTGTAACAACATTATAATTTGTATTAACAAGCACCCACCCCCCAGTGCCCGATTTTTGGTTTGGGCTGCACCTCAAAATGTCTGTGCACAGCCCTGCTCTCAAAGTTAGTTCTTCAGGAACGTACAACTTAACTTTCTCAAAACATGAATCAGCCTATCCATCAGTCTTTTCTGAGTTGGACGTTGGTCTAACTTTCTGTAAATGTAAATATATATGATTCAGAAAATATTCAAAGTAACTTTGCCATAATGATAGCACTCCCAAAACGTTAAGGTAACTCGTTTATCATGCATTTGTGCATTTTTTTTTTTACCATTAAACAACAATAAAGCTAAATTATATATTGTTATTTTTGATAGAATAAAACGCGTGCATTTGTGCGGCCGTGTCACGAGCGCCTGCCAGATCCGTGCACGGAGAGGGAGTGGGCGGCCTCTCAGCTTCAGGGTGACTGATTGACTGTCTGTACTGTACCGAGCGGGGAGAGATTCAGTCGAAACGGACGTCACACGCGCTCCCCGGGGGAGGAGGCTTAGGAACCGGGCACGCCGCTATTATAATAACAGTTTATCCGCTGTCCGCTGTTGCGTTTCGTCCATGCGTGCGCGTATGAGCGTGTGTTTGAGTTGCATGCAAGAACAAAAGCAGCCACATCCTCCTCTCGGCATAAGGAAGGGCTCCATCTAAAAAAGCGATGAAGCACTTATGTGGCAATCTCACATTCTGGGTAAGTTCTCGTTAACTCTCGCATACTGAAAAACACGTCCGTGCCGCGAGCTTTGGATGTGTTTAGCAGAGAATGCATGCATGTGAAGCTCTGTTTCCTTGAAACTCATGAAACAGTTTTTAGCCGCTGGAGCGACGCGGTGTAACGCCGAAGATACAAATACTGTAACCTAACGATAACAGACCTGCCCTTAACTAACGTTACCGTGACTAAGTATTAGAAGTAATAATCGTGGAAATAAAGTTACTAATCTTGCCAGCTAAAAAAAAATATGTTCTAAGAATGTTTTCTAATGTTCTCATTGAACGTCCAGTTTTTTATAAATGTATTTTTTTTAATCATTTAACAAAACGATAGTAAAGAATGTTATGTTGAATGATAAAAAGTTATGTGAATAGAATTGAAAACTAATCTTCCGGATGATTTTATAAAATGGTCAACACTTTGCATGTAAAAGTACTAAACTACTGTAATTAAAACATGTTAAGAACTTAATCTAACGTTCTGGCAAGTTTATCTCAAAGTTAGCTCCTCCAAAACCTTAGTACATTATTCAAAGATTTATCATTGAGTCTAACTTTTTAAAAAACATTTCCTAATGTTTGCAACATTATAAAATGGAACGTTCCCTTAATGTTTACATAACCAAACCCAAATAGTTTTTTTTAAACATTAAGAAATAGCGTAAGGTTAAAGTTCGGGGTGTGTGCTCCGGGCGTGTGCTCACAGTGTGTGTGTGTGTGTTCACTGCTCTGTGTGTGTGTACTTCAGATGGGTTAAATGCAGAGCATGAATTTTGCGTATGGGTCACCATACTTGGCTGAATGTCACGTCACTACCACACCAGAGGGAGACACTGTAAAGAATACTGTAAAGCTGCGGGTTTTATATCAATCTATTGCAGGAGTCAGGAGTCTGTGTCTTCTCTTGGATAATGCCAACTAATTGTTTCAGCCCTAGTGCTAACGTTTGGGTTAACTTTCACATGCCATAGATTCATTGCTTCGCTGTGTTGCAAGATGAAACATGCAAGTTGTCATCATGATGAATCATTTTTCGGAGTTGAATCATTTGAATGAATTGGTTCTCAACATTGCTTACGAATGACTAAACTGAATCGGTTCATAGAGTCAGCAGCTCAGTGATTCACTGAACTGAACATATTCGCCACTGATCACTGAGTCCTGAGTCAAAACAGGATACACCAGTGCAAAAATCAAGGCTTCTCTTGGATTCATCGAGGTTTTCATTCATGCTGCTGCAACCTTTGCTTCTCACAAAATGTGTGTCTTTACTGCAATCTAATATGAGATAAAAACTCATGTCAAATATTCTAGCAAGAAGTTTTAACAGACCTGGAGCAATATGAAAAATATCTTTCTTCCTTTATAACAACTTTAATGTTATAATAACATTAAAAAGTATACTTGCAGCTTTTATATACAATGCAATAAACAATATTTTTAATGCATGAATTATGTCATATATGCAGCCTAATGCATTGTATGAAAAAAATATAAACACAACATACAACCAATTAAAAATATAACAAGATTTTAGCAAAAAGTAAATTGCATTTTAATTTTAATTACAGTTATTAATAAAATTAAACATTAATGCAGTACACAAAAAGTTACCATATATTCTTATCATCAATATCATTAATATGCCAGATTTAGAAAAAAAAAAACAAATATATAGAATATTTTTTCAAGAAGATCCAAGATCTACTGAATTATCATCATCATCATCATCATCATTGCGTCTGAAGAATCAGTTTCCTGTGGCTGAACTGATCTGGACAGACGGAGGAAGCTTGAGGCTGCTGTTGTGAAATTATTTTGCATTTACTGCAGCACAACAGAATATTTTTTTTTATTATATTCTCAGTTCTGTAGCTTCCCTTTTCTTGTAAAATCACATTTAAGTTCCAGGCTTTATTTCTTAGGTTTAAATCACAATATTTAAAGGTTAGATGGTAGTGTTCTTGAAACCCACTGTTTTGAGATAAAGGAGAATATGTATCATAGATTTAATCACGGTATTGTTGCTATTAAGCCATCGATCTGAGTCCACTGATGCTACGATCCTCATCTAAGGTGTGTATTACAGAGGTAATGTGATGCGGTCATCACATACTGAGATGTGCATTAGTCATTGTGATGTGTTTCATATTAGACAGTTTGAGCATTATTATTTTGCATGCAGCTGTGTTTATCAATCCTGTGTGGCAGTCGGTGTTGACTGTAGCTGTATAGATTGAGACACTGCTGTCTGGATGCATTCAGCTCGTTTGATTCTGCTCAGAAGCCGTGGGTCATGTAAGGTGACGGCAGACTCTCTGTGTCTCTATTTTATCTCTGTTTCTCCGGCTTGTCCTACATTCTGTGTAGCACACTCTGCTCGTGTCATCAGATGTCCGCAAAGCCACTAAAGAAAGCTGCTATTATCATGAAAGCTGCTGTTTTATAGCAGAGATAATTGTTGTAATGCAGAACATGTTTCCAAGACATCGACTTGAAATCTCCTATTGTTTAGTGCACAATTCACCCCCTACGCTAAGAAATTTGACTTTCTCAGACATTAATGATCAATGCATAAAATTATTGAACGTATATAGAAAATATACCGAATGGTTTACTAAAGCATGTAACTTAAGCGTATCTAAATCTTTAACAGCATTCTTTTGTGAGCTCTGATATTTTCTTCAGGAAACACAAAGTCTTTTATAAACCTGTTAAAGAGCTTTTTAAGGGTTTTAATGCACAGATATTGTTGAAAACATTCCAGAAAGACAGAAACATGTCCATTCAGCTCTGAATCATAACAGTGTCCTGACCCAAACTCCTGTTTACTTTCTAGCGAAGTAAAACCTGATGTAGTAATGCGACGTGTAGCAACACGTATAATGGCTTTGGGCCGATGTGTTAGCTATAAACAGACCGTTCCTCATGCACTGAGCAGAAACAAAGTGTTTGATGTGCCAGTTATTATATGTGCCATTACAAGACCACATCTTTCCAGATAACTGCATCTAACAATGGAAATGGGAGAACCTGTGTCTATAAATATATCTTTCTAGGTTTCGCTTCTTCATTAAAGCTGTGTGAAATCCCCCTCGTGCAGGTTTCCTCATCACCCGTGTCTCATGATAACTCGGGAAGGAAACACGGTGCTCTAAGCTATGTTTGGAAAGCAAAAGTTGTTTCTCGTGTCACACTTCTAATTGAAGTCAGAATGCATTTTTAGATTGATGTGTTATATGCCTGTTAAAAACAGTCATACGTATGCAGCTCACTATCTGTGCAGTTATTGTGTGCATGAATACAGCCCACGACTGCATCAGTATTTCTTCTGAGCATGCTTTAATAAACCACTGTGGATGAACTAAACACTACGAGTGCATTAGAGCTAAAGCGATACGGGTTTTTAATGGCCAACATCTAAAAAGCTTGATGTCTAATAATACAGTTTACAACTTATTGTATAGGATGTTTGCAATGTATATGGTTTATTATATGCAGTATTATCAGTGTGTGTGATCGTTTGCAGCTGACAGCGTGAAGCCATTAACCGCTCGAGTTCATTATTAACCGTGCTTTTTCTCTTTATGTGTTTTTCTGTTTTTTGAGAACACTGTATGACATTGTGAGATTGCAACTGTGTTTTTACAGTGAAAGAAAAGTGTTGCTTGTGTCAAAGCACTCTGACGTGGCTTAGCTGTGCAATCATCTTTATATAAGTATATATATATATATAAATATAATTCTATAATTATAAATATATAAATTAATATACGTTTATAACACTGTACTCCGTGTTATATAGCATTCAATTCAATAAAACCATCGTTCTGACTCAGAATGATGACACCTTTCAGAGAATGATTCTCCATCAGCGTCTGAGAACCAATGCATTCCTGTCGAATCTCATGCACTTTTATTACAAATTACCAGCATAACGATGTGTGAGAAAAGCGGACCTGAAAATTTAATTTCAATGTTTATAACAGTTTTTCATTTTCATTTTGTTAGTTTTATCAATTTTGTTGTGATTTTGTCATTTGTATTATTTATGTCTATATAGTTGTTTTTTTTATATTTTGGTTTTATTTATTTATTTATTTATAATGTATATAAAGTTATTTATTTAAGTTAAACTAAATGATAATGAGAACCATTTATTTGACAACTAGATGTATTAAAACAAGTTTTAAATATATATATATATAATTATTTTTTTCTTTTTCATTTAACCTTATTGATTTCAATTAATAAAATGATTTTAGTTTTTTGGTTTTAGTTTAAGTTTTAACTATAATAACCATAATGTCACAAATCAGCTTTTGGCAGAAATACACTGTAAAAATTATTTTTCTAAGTTGTAAATGAAACTAAATTTCATTTAAAGTCTGAAATCATTTCTCACTTATTTAAAATAACAAACCTTTATGATTATTATTTGTTAGTTTATCTCCAGGTGTAAATTTCATGTCAGTATATGTTGTGTTTTTTAGATCAAGTCTTTATCAAACTTTGTCCGAGTTAGAAAGTTGTTCGGTCAAAAGTTATGAGATCTTTAAAACAGAAGGATGTATAATATTTGTACATTTAAATAACAAACTCCACGTTTGTGACTAAAATGTAATGATTTTGAGAAAAGGTCTTCCTGTATAATATTTACAAGGATTCGTCATGCTTCACTTCGTTTATCCAAACACAGATACGTGTTCATGGAAAGCATTCACATTTCTTGTTTTCAAGTCAATCATCAGCATATCTCTTGTTTGTCCCACATGCGTGAGGAATGTAGGGCTGGACTGTGGTTTGGGTTGCTCTGTGTGTTTATCAGTGATGCACTAGTTTGCTCTGATTTCAGCTTTAGAGGATAAACCAGTCAAAAGGTTTAATCTTTTATGTTGGGCTCAGCTCTGCGCTGCGCTTGCTGCTTTTCTATCAGAAATGCGTGTCATTCCCATCTCACCCCTCCTGTTCCTGTCAACACACGGCTTTCTGTCCAATTTTTAAACGATTCCATGGTGAGGCTGTGTTTGTAGGTTTAACAAATTTGCTTGATTTCTGAATTCTTGATTTCTAAGAATGACAAGACTAGTTTCAGAGAATCATGCAATCAAGTTTTTTTTCCCTTACATTAGCAAAGAGTTTTATTCCCTTGCTCTAAGCATCTCATAATACATTAGATTTGTAATAAAAAAATACAAATAAAGGTAAAAATTTAAATAAATTAATTTATGAATGAATAAATTAATTAATAAGAATCTTATGAAACTTGTAAGAAAAAAACTTTTGATAAAGAAAAAATATGGTTTATTTTTACATTTGTATATTTATTATACAACCCGAATTCCGGAAAAGTTGGGACGTTTTTTAAATTTTAATAAAATGAAAACTAAAGGAATTTCAAATCACATGAGCCAATAGTTTATTCACAATAGAACATAGATAACATAGCAAATGTTTAAACTGAGAAATTTTACACTTTTATCCACTTAATTAGCTCATTTAAAATTTAATGCCTGCTACAGGTCTCAAAAAAGTTGGCACAGGGGCAACAAATGGCTAAAAAAGCAAGCAGTTTTGAAAAGATTCAGCTGGGAGAACATCTAGTGATTAATTAAGTTAATTGATATCAGGTCTGTAACATGATTAGCTATAAAAGCTTTGTCTTAGAGAATCAGAGTCTCTCAGAAGTAAAGATGGGCAGAGGCTCTCCAATCTGTGAAAGACTGCGTAAAAAAATTGTGGAAAACTTTAAAAACAATGTTCCTCAACGTCAAATTGCAAAGGCTTTGCAAATCTCATCATCTACAGTGCATAACATCATCAAAAGATTGAGAGAAACTGGAGAAATCTCTGTTCGTAAGGGACAAGGCCGGAGACCTTTATTGGATGCCCGTGGTCTTCGGGCTCTCAGACGACACTGCATCACTCATCGGCATGATTGTATCAATGACATTACTAAATGGGCCCAGGAATACTTTCAGAAACCACTGTCGGTAAACACAATCCGCCGTGCCATCAGCAGATGCCAACTAAAGCTCTATCATGCAAAAAGGAAGCCATATGTGAACATGGTCCAGAAGCGCCGTCGTGTCCTGTGGGCCAAGGCTCATTTAAAATGGACTATTTCAAAGTGGAATAGTGTTTTATGGTCAGACGAGTCCAAATTTGACATTCTTGTTGGAAATCACGGACGCCGTGTCCTCCGGGCTAAAGAGGAGGGAGACCTTCCAGCATGTTATCAGCGTTCAGTTCAAAAGCCAGCATCTCTGATGGTATGGGGGTGCATAAGTGCATACGGTATGGGCAGCTTGCATGTTTTGGAAGGCTCTGTGAATGCTGAAAGGTATATAAAGGTTTTAGAGCAACATATGCTTCCCTCCAAACAACGTCTATTTCAGGGAAGGCCTTGTTTATTTCAGCAGGACAATGCAAAACCACATACTGCAGCTATAACAACAGCATGGCTTCGTCGTAGAAGAGTCCGGGTGCTAACCTGGCCTGCCTGCAGTCCAGATCTTTCACCTATAGAGAACATTTGGCGCATCATTAAACGAAAAATACGTCAAAGACGACCACGAACTCTTCAGCAGCTGGAAATCTATATAAGGCAAGAATGGGACCAAATTCCAACAGCAAAACTCCAGCAACTCATAGCCTCAATGCCCAGACGTCTTCAAACTGTTTTGAAAAGAAAAGGAGATGCTACACCATGGTAAACATGCCCCGTCCCAACTATTTTGAGACCTGTAGCAGAAATCAAATTTGAAATGAGCTCATTTTGTGCATAAAATTGTAAACTTTCTCAGTTTAAACATTTGCTATGTTATCTATGTTCTATTGTGAATAAAATATTGGCTCATGTGATTTGAAAGTCTTTTAGTTTTCATTTGATTAAAATTTAAAAAACGTCCCAACTTTTCCGGAATTCGGGTTGTAAATGTGTGTGTGTGTGTGTGTGTTGTTTTTGCAGTGCATGGTCTTAAAATGAACTTACAATCTGTGTATATTACATAAAGTGTTTCAAACATTTCTCTCCCCAAGTATTATAATAGGATTCTTTTCTTAAAAAGCACTATATATATATATATTTAAATGCATTATAGCTATTATCTTGCATATTGCTTTCTTAAAATAGAATATGCACAGCCTTTAAATCATACAAACGTATATCTCTTTATAAGGCCAGGCTGCCAGACATAGTTACACAGAGATGCTTGCACAATCTTTCCTGTCACGCTCATCTGTGTTCATCTGTGGATTGTGGTGTCCTGCTTCTCTATGGTGAACCTAATGCATGCAGTGTAATATCAAGAGTGGAACAAAAGCTCCTCATCTGGTTTGCTGAATTCACTGATTGTGAGGAACAGAGGTGACCTTCCTGCAGAAGTGAGCACGATCCGTCTGGATCATTCAGAACAGACACGCTTTAACACATCCTGAGAGAAACACTGCTCTTCCCTTCAGCAAGTTTTGTGTGAGAGACAGGAACACATCGTGTGTTGTTTATAACCATGACATGACATTATAAAAATGACAGACAGAGAAGAACAGCAGCTGTGTTGATCTTACTGAGGCTTCAGGGAAAGTCTGTCTGATCTCTGCTCAGTTTGCTGATATACCAACTTTTTGTCGTTTTTTTAAATCGTTCATTCTTTTCATAGAAATCTGTGTTCATATACAGTTATGTTACATTCTATATATGAACCCCAAACGTTATAATACGATTGTGCTGTTACATATTATTTTACTTAATTATCATATTCATAAATAATGAAAGCTTTTTTCCACCACTGGACAAAAAATAAAATAAGCAATTGCAACTTCTTTATTTCTCTCAATTCTGACTTCTTCCTTCAGAGTTGCATTTTTATTTATTGGAATTGTATATAGGCTTTCTCTCAATTATGAGTTTATGTCTTATGTCTGAGTTTAAAATTGTGAGAAATAAGCGTGCAATTCATAGAAAGAAGTCAGGATTACGAGATGTTAGCTTCTTTCCTACAGCATTCTGCTAACTTTATTTTCGCCCAAAATATAATGTTATTTGAACGTTCATTTTAAATGTTCTAAGAATATTTTTTCTCTCAATGTTATGAGAATGTATTTCAAATAATGATAATATTTCATAAACATTACTTCATGTCTTAACATTCAAGAAACAGTGTAAGAATGATCCCTGTTCGCTGAGTGCTTGATAAATTCATTTTTTTGAAAGGTTTCCTTTGGAATTGAATATTGATCTTCACGAGAAAGATGTGAGCTGTATTTTGTGGAAAGCGTGAGTCTGATGTCAACATTAAGAGAAGCAGAGGAAGGTGAATCTATTTTAAACGCATATGCATGGAGCAATGTGTATGAAGTACATTAACATGACTAAAGGGAGAAAGAGAGAGAAACTCAATGTGAATTTGTAAGAAATGCATGTGATTGGAAGACAGGACACAGCCAGAGCCAGTCAAGAACCTGCAGAACCTGCTTGGCTTAATTAGGCTTTTGTTGCTGTGTTACTTTTTGGGAAACCTTGTCAGGAATGTGGTTATTGTTTTAGGCTATTAAAGCCCACAAGGAATACAGGGAATGGCACATTGTTTTTCTGTAGGAGGACCCACCCTCATTTTTTCCCTCCGATGCCTATGCATCATTTTATGATGTTTTTTTTTTTTTACGGTGTTTTTGCATCCTTTTTTTAAGCTTGGTTTGGGAGGGCATGAAGAGAAATAATGCTGTTTAACCCTTATTTTCTGGTCATTTTGACCCAAAGAGGAGTTTCTATTTCCTGAAAATGCTAGTTAATGTTATCACATTGGACTAAAAATTACTGACTTTGCTCACACAGGGTAGAATAACTTTCCCAACCATTTTTGTTATTTTTGGGATTGTTACTGTTGTGGTGTTCAAAATAAAAAATGTCCTGCTTATATTGCTTGTACATTTCTTATTGTGCTACATTATGACCAAAACTTGTGTTCAATCTCTGTCAACTATTTTCTTTCAGTTAACTTAGGGTTTGTGTTATATTTTAGGAGCTGGAATGATCTGAGCTCATGCGCCTCAGTTTATGTGAGAACATTGACAACATTATCCACAATAAATGCCTTTTCAGTCAAAAACTGCTCAGATCAGAGTCCTATGATCCATCAGCTCCAAAACGAAAGACAAAACCTGTGCTGACTGAAAGAACACAAGCTGACGAAAAGACTGAATGGTAATAAAATAACATAATGAGAACAGTTTTATGGAAGCCACTGAATAAAAAAAGAAAAAAAGTTAATTGCAACTTTTTATCTCACAATCCTGATTTTTCTTCTTCTTGTAATCAAGGCTTTATATCTTATAAAATCATAAAGTCCGAATTAAAAAACCGAGAGTTCCGCTCCTTGATTCTGATTGGTCGAGCGGCGTTTGATGCTGCCTTAAATAAATCTACAAAGTAACAAACACCTTTGTTTACTTCTGTGTGTTGCTAGGTAACCACTTTGTTACAATCACAACTGATTCTGAGGAGCTACATTGTTTGATGAAAAAATACTGTTTTTATTAATATCATTACACATTATTTGCTTTGTTTTATTTTGTGAAACATTACAATGTATATGAAATAACGTTTTATAAAGCAATAACCCAGCGAAGCCATGGTTTACACTGAATTTAGAACAGATAAGGAGGTTTTAGTCACTCTGCTTCACCTCGTAACAACTCCCCTCAGCTGTTATAAATTCACTGTAAACCATGGCTTCACTGGGTTATTGCTTTATTCTGAGATATAAACTCAAAAAGTCAAGTTTCTTTCTCAGGATTGTACTTTATAACTCAACTGCAAGTTTATATCTCACAATTCTGAGATAAAAAGTAAAAAAAAAAGAGAAGTTTTTTTGTTATTCAGCGGCGGAAAGAGCAGGGAGCTGCTTTTCTGATTCTGGTCCTCACCTTGTGTTTAAAGACTTATTTCTGACTGAGGTTGCGCAGAAATGATCTACTGTTGAACAGATTTGTGCATTTGACCTCATAACCGAGAGGTATCTTCCCTTCAGACCGCAGACTGCATCCTGTGAGAGCAACGGCTGGCATCTCTCGGGTCAGAAAAAACCCCTGAACATTACAGGAGATGGAAGTGACGCTGCGCAGCCTTGTCTGCATTATTGAGCCCTGATTTGTTTTCTCTGTCTTGACTCTTGAGCGCTGTGCATCTGCCGTTTAGACTTCCTTGAGCTTAATCAGGTTGGGTTGTTTAAGTGATCTTGCCAAAGGAGAGACTCTGAGACTCAAAAGCATCACTGCAATTCGAAACGAGAGAAGGGAACACAAACATGCATCTTCGATAAGAGAATACAGCTCTCTGGAGATGTTGTCTGCTGCTCTTTTATAGTGATGACTACCACATTGGGGTCTCTGTGGTGACATTGGGCAATATTAGAATATTGTGCAACTGGTGGTTGTCAAAGTCGTATGCAAGGTGTTTTGGGGTAAACAATTCTCTGTTATTTAGACTTTGATATTTCATAATATATGGTGAGTTCTAATGTAGTTTAGATTTTTTTGTCATAATTTAGAAAAAATATTCATAGATAGTTCTGTTTATATTTTTAATTCTAATGTAATTTAGAACTTATAGCTTAATTTAGGAAAAAATGCGTACATATTCATATTTCAATTTATATGAATATAATTTTTAATGCAATATCCATTTTTATCATAATTTTGAAAAATATTCCTACATATACATATTTCTGAATAAGTGTGAGTTCTAATGTAATCATTTTGAAAAAATTTAATAAAAATTTAAACATTGATCTTCTATGATTAATTAATTTATCATCTATCCTCAGTAACTTCAGACCTATATATAGTTGCCTTTTATCTAAAAGCTATTAAAGAGAGTTGTTTATCGATAGTTGAATTCCTATATCAGTATGTCCAATGTTTAAGATACTTTTCAGTCGGGTTTTAGATCCCTGCACAGCACAGAAACTGCATTGTTGAAAGTAAGCAATGACCTTTTGCAAGTGCTTGATACTGGTTCACATGCGGTTCTTATTTTGTTGGATTTAAGTTCGGCCTTCGATACAATTGATCATAGTATTCTGTTACATCGGTTGGAAAAGTTGGTGGGTATTCACAGGGTCGCTCTGCAGTGGCTGACCTCTTATCTTAAAGACAGAAGCTTCTCAGTGAGCATTGGGAAGTTTTCTTCTTCGTCAGCTCCTTTGTCATGCGGTGTGCCCCAAGGATCTATTTTAGGCCCTCTTCTTTTTTCACTTAACATGCTTCCCTTGGGTGCCATTTTTAAGAAATATAAGATTTCATACCACTGCTATGCTGATGATACACAGTTCTATAAAAGGTTGGATAGCTAATAATATTTTGCAATTAAATGAAAGCAAAAGCGAAATTCAGATTTTAGGCCACTCTAGGACTTCATCTGTTTTTAAGTTAGGGTCTTTCTCTGCCAGTGTTCTAACGCATGTAAGAAATCTTGGGGTTACATTAGATTCGTTACTCAACTTTGAGAAACAAATTAGCACAGTAGTAAGGGGCAGCTTCTTCGTGATCTGAGATCAATTGCTAAACTGAAACAGTTTTTGCCTCACAAAGACCTGGAGACTGTAATCCATGCTTTTAACATCACGCCTCTATTACTGTAATTCACTTTACTGTGGCCTGCCTCAAACAGAGATTTCTCATCTGCATATTGTCCAAAATGCTGCAGTGAGGCTCCTTACTGAAACAAAAAAGAGATATCACATTACTCCAATTTTAGCATCTTTACATAGGCTCCCTGTGAAGTTTAGAATTGATTTTAAAATAGCAGTCTTTGTGTCCAAGGCTTTATCTGGTCTTGCATCAAAATATATCAGCGACCTTCTGATTCCTTATTCTCCTCAAAGAGCACTTATATACATATATATATTTTTTTTTTCATGTATAATGCATGTTTACTATTATGCTTTTAATATATTGTGTTTTATTGTACAGCACTTTGGTGTAACATGATCAAGGTTCAGTATTTCGCTGCATGTCTTAAGAGTCCGTTCAGTGCATCCACTGGCTGCTCTTTGTGCTTCAGTACATGTGCAGTCTTGTGTTCATGTTAGTGTTTCTATTTTCTCAGGACTCTAATTTCACGAAGCACACAAACCTTCCGGATCTCCCAGCATGCTTTCAGCTGTCTGTCCTGCCATGGACTCCCTGCATCTTCCTCTGGCTGACGTCTCCTTTCTACATCATCTACCTCAAGATGAGCAACAGAGGCTACATCATGATGTCTATACTGAACAGAATCAAAACGGTGGGAGATGTCAAGCACTTGTGTATGTTTCGTTCTCTTTTATCTGGCTGTAATGATTCATTATATATGTGTGTGCAGGTTCTTGGCTTGATCTTGTGGATCGTATGCTGGACAGACCTGTTCTCTACATTTCATGAGATGAACCAGAATCAGCTTAAACCCCCAGTATATTTCATTACTCCTCTAGTGCTTGGCATGTCGATGGTGAGTGAGAAAAGCAGCTGAGTATGTCGGTTGTGTCAGATCTTAACATCTTTTGCAATGTACAAAGAGCTTTCAGAGCTCAAAACTTTCTCTCCGGTCTGAAAAAGCCTTGATTAAACAATGACTCATTCTCATCATTTTGCATGAATGTCTAAAAGCAGATCAACACATCAGCAGCATGGACACGGGGCACATGAATAGTTTTATGAATCTGTGCAATTCAGGCACTATTGTTCACTTCTATAAAAGCACAGTGGTAAAAAACTGGCCGCTTAATTACTGTGGACAATAGTCATGAGAAAAAAAAAACATGTTGAAATTTTTGCTTGGAAACTACCTGAAGTAAAACTCTCAGTTAATTTTTATTTTATTTCAAGTAACAAAAATATATTTTTATGGTTTTAGTGACTATAATGACCCTGACTAAGTCTTGTGTTATGATAAAATTCACCTAAAATCACACTGTCGCTCCACTAGATGCTGTTTTTCAATTCTTGCTCCCGGTTATAACAAATGCCACCTGATTTCGAATCTTCAATAAAATTATTTATAATTTATATATCATTTAATCACTTCATGCATTAACTTGGGACTTAAGCTCCACGCTCTACAGGAATGGTCAAATATTATATATTAAATATAAAGAAAACATAAAATAATACTGATATTGTTTGTGCATTTTGTGTGTATTATTCAGACAAGTCTTTGTCTTTGAAAGGCTTTTGTCTTCCAAAAAATCAATGCGATAAATGAGCTAATCTAAAAGTAGTCTGATTATATTTTCTAAAATGTGTAATGCAATTGAACTAAATAGTTTTGTCATGTAATTTGCAACCGTTAAATAGCCTATTAAAATATATATATAGTATATAGTGTATGAGCTCTGGCTGTCTTTGCTGTCTTCTAGTTGTTAGCCACGTTCCTGATCCAGTTCGAGAGGCTGAAAGGAGTGCAGTCATCCGGTGTGCTCTTCATATTTTGGACACTCTCAGTTTTGTGTGCCATCGTGCCTTTCCGCTCCAAAATCATGAATTCCAGTCAAGCAGAGGTTAGTGTGTGGGTTTGAAGTAGATGTGTTAGTCTGAAGCAGTTCATTTCAGTCTAACCACATAAATGCTCTGCAAGCACAGTCATCTCTCAGTAATGTGCGACTCTCTCCCCCTTCTGCACTTTTCCTCCTGTTTTATTTCTTTTGACCTACATGTTGAGAGTTTTCTTGGCTCTGAAGGAGTTCAGTTAAGGCCATGACTGTTAGAGAATAGTGCCGCTGTTGTTCCTAAGAGCTGCTTCAAGACAGCTTACCTAACTCACAGAGAGACAAACATAGACCAAGGCTGCTGCTGTTTTTCCAACTCAAATAAGTGATTCTTGCCACTGGTTATGGCAAATGCCATCTGTTTTTGAATTTTGAATAATCAGTTTTATGCATTTGACAGATCCTTTTTTTATAACGTGAATTGCATTGCATTTAATTATATTTATTCACTTCATGCATTTACTGGAAAATTAACCCATGAGATGCCATGCTCTCTACAGGAACGCTCAAATATTATGCATAAAAATGTATGATAATATTATTATTTATGCATGTTACGTATTATGCATTTTTCAGATATATTAATCAAAAATATAACATTGTTTGTGCATGTTTTGCATGTGATTCTTTTTAAAGATATATAAATGTATTACTGTTACTGTATATAGTATTGTTTGTGCATGTTGTGCATTATGCATTTTTCAGATATATTATTTAAATTCTTTATTGTTTGTGCTTGTTTTGCATGTTATATTTTCAGAATTATTTTAATACTTCTAGTATTGTTTGTGAGTGTTGTGCATTTACATTTTCTAGATATGATAATAAAAAAAGTCAAATTTGTTGGATGTTTTGGTTATAAAGACTTTATAATTGTTTTTAATTTTTTTTATGTTAAGCTGTATGCTTAATGAGGATGCACAACTAAAAGTGAGCTCTTTATCGGTTGATTTCCTCAAACATGTAAACTTCCTGGTCCTATTCCGTCCTGACAAACACTGGGACTGATGCCGTGGCTTTGGGGTGAATGTGAACAAACGTGAACAAGCTTAGTCTGACAGTGAAATGAAATAAGAACTAGATATCTCAGATCTGTGAGCTCATAAAGAGCTGGGCTGGGGGCATTTGTGATGTGGCATGCAGAGATTTTTTATTTTTTTACTCTATAAGCATCTTTCTCTGTTTTCAGAATGACAAGCTGAGGTTCACGACGTTCTACATTTACTTCAGCCTCACCCTGCTTCAACTCATCCTGTCCTGCTTCAATGAAAAGCCTCCTCACTTCTCCACCGTGGTCACAGATCCTGTAAGTCTGTGTGTGTGTGTGTGTGTGTGTGTGAGAGAGAGTGTGTGTGTGTTTTATCTACTCAAAGGCCAGGAAAATGACAAAATGCAATACAAGGGCCAACAGTAACCATCATGCTTTCATAACACAAGATTGAATAAAAAAATAATTTAGTGCCACAAACTGTGGACGATTGAATCCTTTGAACATTAGAAAGGTCATGGAAAGGTCAGAGCAGCAAACTAAAGTGCCTGTGGTGTTTTCATCTGATTTTCAGAATGTATGTCCAGAAACGACTGCTGGATTCATCTCCAAAATGACCTTTTGGTGGTTTACTAGGTGAGTAAATGAAGTATTTACAGTGTGGCTGTTTCTCATTCTCACGACTTAACGAACACTGACCATTTGATTTATGTTCTCATAACGCTGAAAGAAAACATTCTCAGAACGTCCTTATGGTGTTATTTGTACTTAAATGTTATAAGAAATGTTTTGGTAACCTTTAAACAACATTAAGAAAATGTATACTTTTTTTTAGAAACCATTCAAACCAATGCTCCCACAGTGTTTTTACAACCTAAACTTGTTCCCTGGGTTTACCTTGACTGATTTAAAGGGATAGTTGACCCAAAAACGGACTTGCTCTTTTATCTTTCTAAACCTATATCACCTTCCTCCTTCTCTGAAACATAAAAGAAGATATTTTAAGTGATTTCTCAGTGTTGGCACCAATTCTTCAAACTATCTGCTTATTTGTGTTCTGTAGAGGACAGAAAGTCATTCATGTTTGGAACAACATGAGTAAATGATAACTGAATTATCATTTTTGAGTGAACCATCCCTTTAATTCAACATAAACTACTAAAATAAAAAGCAGAATGACTGTACAGTTCCAACATTAGTGTTGTTTTAAGATGTTTAAGAGACAGATATTTGTTCCTGTTCTACAGCATGGCGATCAAAGGCTATAAATCTCCACTAGAGAATAAAGATCTGTGGTCACTGAACAAGCACGACAGTTCAGAGCTGGTGGTCCCCAATCTGCTCAATGAATGGGAGATGGAGAAATCCAAAGCACAGAGGTATGAATTCAAATAGATTATGATTCAATCATTCAGTCCAAGGATTTTACAATCCCGGTCACATTGCGTAAATTCAATAGCTTGGGAATGCCTTTTCTTGTTTACATTAATGTAAGCAACACTGTGCTACAGTTTTTTTCTATTTATGTATTTATTTAGTTGAATATGTCCCTATGAAATCAGTTTTTTCCCAGTATCCATTTTTTTTTTGTGGTTAAATGAAATTAAAATGTTTACATTATATATATAATTTTTTTAATTTATTAATATTTTTTACATTTTAATAATCAAAAAGCATGTCTAATTAATTAAAATCATGAAACTTATATATTTAAATGACTATTTATAAAAAAAAAACAATTTTAAGCATTTTTTTATATTTTTGCTCAAATTTTCTTTTATTTTTACCAAATTCTGTGTTTTCTGTTTACATTTTTTCAGGATTCCATTTGAATGTTTAAGTTAAATTTTACTAATCAAATAGTGTGTGTAATTAATTTAATTCATAAAAACTACTTTATTTAATACAGTTTTTACCATAATAGGGCCCTAGGAAATCTTGTGTTGATATATACAAATTTTTCTGTGAAATTTTGCGTTGTCTAGTTTTTTTTTTTGTTTTTTTTTATTGTTCACAGGACTATGATGAGCTTCTGTTCTTATTATTGATAGCTTGTAATACAGTCATTCATAATTAATATAATCTAAAGGTATAATTGTTACTAAGCAGTTACAACTAAGCAGTTGCTAGGGTGATATGGGTGATTGCTAGGGCATTTTGCATGAGTAAGTACAAGCCACGTTCGAAAAAGATGCAAACATTTTTTTATCTTTCAGTTGTTTTTGGTGCAGAATGACATGTGTGTTCAGGTTCAGCTTTGCTCTCAAGTACAGAAAGTTTTTTTTTTTTTACATTCATGCATTTGACAGACACTTTCATCGCATTCAGCATCACATATGTTCATTTCATGCATCCACACTCTGCTTGTCTCTTTTGATCTCAACCGAGTGTCAGCTACTGATACTCACAAATCAGGCAACCGACTGGACCTTATTTACACACACTGCTGCTCTACTGATCATGTTCTGGTTACTCCACTGCAAACCTCGGATCACTTCCTCCTCACTCTTAACCTCAACATGGTCCCTGACACAACACAACACTTCCACATGTCATCTTTCGACGTAACCTACGCTCACTCTCACCCTCCCGGCTATCAGATGTGGTTTCATCTTCACTTCCTTCCCCTAAACTGTTAGCATCTTTTGATGCTAACAGTGCTACTGATACTTTCTGCTCCACTCTTACATCTTGTTTAGACACTGTTTGCCCCTTATCTTCCAGGCCAGCCCATAACACCCCTTCTGCCCCTTGGTTATCTGATGTTCTACGTGAACACCGTTCTAAGCTTAGAGCTGCTGAAAGGGTGTGGCGCAAATCCAAAAATACTACTGACCTTAATATGTATCAGTCACTCCTATCTTCAATTTTCTAATCTTCAATTTTCCACACCACAATCAGTCAAGCTCATATCACCAGCAAACTTACACTCATTCACATCCTTCTCTTCACTCTCTGAGGCAGAAGTCTCAAAACTCATCTTTTCTAATCACCCTACTACTTGTCCGCTTGATCCTATTCCATCTCATCTCCTTCAAGCCATTTCTCCTGCAGTTGTACCTGCACTCACTCACATCATCAACACATCCCTCCACACTGGTGTTTTTCCCTCATCATTTAGACAGGCACGTATAACTCCACTACTTAAAAAACCCAACCTCAATCCATCTCTTTTAGAGAACTACAGACCAGTTTCCCTTCTTCCTTTCATTGCAAAACACTTGAACGAGCTGTGTTCAACCAAGTCTCTACATTTCTCACAAACAACAACCTCCTTGACAGCAACCAATCTGGCTTCAGAAGTGGACATTCAACTGAGACGGCCTTGCTCTCAGTCGTTGAAGCTCTAAGATTGGCAGGAGCAGAATCCAAATCTTCAGTACTTATCCTGCTGGACCTGTCCAAGTTTTTGACACGGTTAACCACCAGATCCTCCTATCAACCCTACTGGCAAAAGGCATCTCAGGAACCGCACTTCAATGGTTTGAGTCTTACCTATCATATAGGTCCTTCAAAGTATCTTGGAGAGGTGAGGTGTCCAAGTCACAACATCTAACTACTGGGGTGCCTCAGGGCTCAGTTCTTGGAACACTTCTCTTCTCTGTCTACATGGCATCACTAGGTTCTGTCATTCAGAAACATGGTTTTTCATACCACTGCTATGCTGATGACACTCAACTCTACCTCTCATTTCATCCTGATGATCCGACGGTAGCTATTCGCATCTCAGCTTGTCTAACAGACATTTCTTGCTGGATGATGGACCATCACCTTCAACTCAACCTTGCCAAGACAGAACTGTTTGTGATTCCAGCAAACCCATCATTTCATCACAATTTCACCATCAAGTTAGGCACATCAACCATAACTCCTTCAAAAACAGCTAGAAGCCCTGGAGTTATGATTGATGATCAGCTGACTTTCTCAGACCACATTGTTAAAACTGTCCGATCCTGCAGATTTGCTTTATTCAACATCAAGAAGATCAGGCCCTTTCTTTCAGAACATGCTGCACAACTCCTTGTTCAAGCTCTTGTTCTGTCCAGGCTGGACTATTGCAATGCTCTCTTGGCAGGTCTTCCAGCCAGTCTTCCAGTCAAGGTAAACTTTATTGTCCCACAAGGGGAAATTCAAATGGTCATTCATTCATTACGCGTCCTTATTACAACATATTCTTCAAAAACAGAACACAACACATAATACACAACAGTCTATAAATTTAACAATAAAGACAAAAAGAAATAATACTACAAAAATGAAAATTACAATCCAAGTACAAAATTACAAAAACAAAATTGCTACCAATAGCTGCTTGCATAAAATTCAAGACATTGATGTTTGCCTACAAAACCACCACTGGCTCTGCACCCATTTACCTAAATTTATTACTTCAGACTTATGTGCGTTCTGCAAGTAAACGTCACTTGATTGTGCCATCCCTAAAGAGGCACAAAATCACTTTTACGGACTTACATTAAACGTTTACAATTAACAAAAGCAAAAAAGACATCGAACACTGGTCTGCTCTATTCTTTTTCTATTTTATCGGATTTCTTTTTATTTTTTTATATTACTTAAAAGCCCTTGCTAGGTGTACTGTGTTAAGCTAACTGAGACTTGTAATAGCACTCGTATATCATTGCTCTTTTGTTGATTTTGATTGCTTCCATTGTCCTAATTTGTAAGCCACTTTGGATAAATGACTAAATGTAAATGCATTGACTGGGAATGGACCTTGACATTGCTGCTGCTACTAAAAGAGTCATCCTAGCCACGGAAGATCATCCGCTCTTGTTTTTCTGTGCAGCGAGCAGAGCGTGAAGGACCAGGCCGCATTCAGGAAGACAGGCCCAGGCACTGAACCCAACCACGTGAGCGTCAGTCCTGAGGAGGAGGTTCTTCTGTCCAAACAGAATGAGGCGAGGCAGCCCTCGTTCCTGAGGGCCCTTCTAAGGGCATTCGGGCCCTACTTCCTCATCGGCTCGGCTTTCAAACTACTACAGGATCTCATTACCTTCGTGAACCCTCAGTTGCTCAGGTGAAGTCGCCGCTGCTTCATTCCCAGTCAAAGTGGAACACTAGGGTCATAATTAGTCATGATTTTATGATGGGAAGGTAGTGATAGGATACATGACTTGATAAAGCTGCCAGTAAGTGAGGTTTAGCCACTCTTCTGTACTGGTTATTTACAGCAGATGTTCACAGGGCTGTGATGACCTTCTGTTTTCAGTAATGTCATAATTAAAATATTAAAGCGATTGATTTAGTCAGTCTGTAAGAACAGCTGTAATTATTTGCAGTTTGATAACAAATAGCTGCCGTGTTCCTTTAACATTTACCTAGACCTGGGTTTTATTACCCGCTGGGATTTATTTTGTTTGCTTGTAACAGGAAGAGCAAACATGAAATGCGCTGATTAGCTGGAAAACGCTGTAAACATGATCTTTTATAGCACTGTTTTGCGTAGAACCCTGCAAAATAATTTGCATGATGTGCTGTAATCTTTTCACACTCTTACTTATGTTTCAGAATACAAATATCATGCAAATATGCTTCTCTACAAACCTTTTTACCATTTTGAATCACAAGTCAAAAGTTTTAAATAATTAAGATGTTTTAATGTTTTTGAAAGAAGTCTCTTCTGTTCAGAAAGTATAGTACAAATTGTGAAATATTATTATAATGTAAAACAGCTGTTTCCTGTATGAATCTCTGTTAAATTGTAATGTATTTCTGTGATGTGCAGCTGTATTTTCAGCATCATTCCTCCAGTCTTCAGTGTCACATGATCTTCAGAAATCATGAAAATATGATGATTTATCACAGATATAAATTACAGTTTAACAGATTTTTACTGCTTTTTGGATCAAAGAAATGCAGCCTTGGTGAGCAGAAGAAACAGAAAAAAATCTTACTCATCCCAAACTTTTGACTGGTAGTGTATTCAGTTTATGATTAATGGAAACTACGTTGCATGAAACCAAGGATGCACAGAGGTGTGGTTTTAAAGTGATTCTGCTTTGGTTGTCAGGATGTTGATTGACTTCACCAAGCAGCCTCAGGCCCCGTCGTGGTGGGGTTTTTCACTGGCCTTCCTGATGTTCGGAGCTTCCCTCTTACAGACCCTCATCTTACATCAGCACTTTCAGTACTGCTTTGTCACGGGCATGAGGCTGCGCTCAGGAATCATCGGAGCCATTTACAGGAAGGTACACACTAGTCAACAGTCTCTCTGCACATAAGGACTCACTCACAGAATAATCTTTGTAGTACTTGGACATTCTGTCATCATTGACTTGCAAACCTTTCTTTTTTTCTTTTTTTGGACCATAAAGGAAGATATTTTGAATCTTTTTAACAACAGTGGAAGTCAGTGGGCTCCTCATTCTTCTAACTACCTTCTTTTGTGTTGCACAGAAGAAAGAAATGCATAATGCGTATAAATAATGCACACAGGTTTTGATGACAAGGGAAAATAGTGAAATATTTAAAGGGAAAGTTCAAAATATTAAGAACGACTATATCATTCTTTCAGAATGTCTTTTGTGTTAAGCAGAGGAAAGAAATGCATAGTACATGCAAATATTGCATACAGGGTTGTAACCTATGGAAGCTTTTCTTCCTCCGCAGGATAAAAATAAATAAATAATTAAATAATTTATTTAATGTCTTTTTATCTTACAATTCACACTTTTTTCCTTGCGTTTCAGAAATATATTGTATATAAACAGAATTGTAAGAATAAAACTCTGAATTGTGAGATGTAAGTAACAATACCAGTTTATTTATTTTTTATTGAAAGGTGGAAAAAAATTAATAATAAAAAAATTTAATAAATAAACAATTTACAATTTACAGATATAAACTTGGAATTGCACGAAAGAAAGTCATAATTCAGAGTTTATTTCCATTTAAATCTCAGACTTTTTTATTTACCTCATTTATTTTTTATATTGTGGCACAAATCGTATAGGAACCATCGTATAGGCAAGTAAAGGGGTTAATAAAACATAGGAATCACATTGAGAGTTCATTGCACTAGAAACTGTACCTTTCAAAACTCAGAACATACTATGCTCTAGTATTACAGGTTTGACTGTTTATTATTATTATAAATGTATTTTAGTTCATATGTTAGATGTCAGAGAAACTGCATTCAGCCTCAAGGAAAACTCTAAACTCTGATACTCAATCTTATATCAACAGATACTTGCACTTGAAAATGTTATACCTGTTATGACTATATATCTGAGTGTCAAAAGCAACAGGTACTTTTACAATATAAACATTAAATCTTCTTACACGTGTTTTGAGAAAGATGTTGTGAGTATTGCGAAAGACCTCTCTTTTACGGGTCGACCGATTATCGGCACCGATATTAAACTTTTTTTTTTTTTATGGTTATCGGCATTTTCAAAACCGATTTGCTGATATAATTTAACAGCATTTAAAATAAAGTTTTTTCAGAGCCTTTGTTTTTCTTAATTTTGACATTAATTTAAATTTTTACACCAGTAATAAAACACATATATATCCGTTTAAAATATTGGTTATCGGTCTGCTTGATCTGTGATAACTGTATCAGAATCGTCCCTGAAAAACACATATTGGTCTACCCCTACTCTCATACACATGCTGAAAAACTGCTTATTCTGTGTGACAATACAGTTAGAAAGCATCATTTTTATATTTATTTGCACTCTCATCTTAACAAGTATTTAAAAATGCAATAAAAATTAAAACATGCATAATAAATGAACTTGTGTTTTAATGTTATGTTAGATCAAGCATGACCACAGTGGTGTGACGGGCAGACAGGGGTTTAAGTGAAGTCCAGCTTCTGAGTGATTCTGCCTCTGCTCTACATGAGTCATAGAAGACAGTAGAGTAGGGATTGGAGTTGTGTAAGGTGTGGTGAGGTGTGAAGGGCGTTCACACACATTTGTGCACTTTTACCCAGATCAGAGTAATACCTCAGTGTTCACAGGTGTGTCTATCTGTAGCCGTCGATATTCCTGAAACAACCATTAATCTGCTTCATCACAGGATACTGCATTAGAAAAATGCATGAACAGTTCAATGCATCAACTACTCTGATATATACTATGGTACTGAAGGACTAGTGTGTTACAAAAAAACAAGTTGTAACATTTGACTGGACTTTTTTTTGTATACACTTTTATTGCCCCATTATTTTAGACCTTCTGGGGAAGCTGAAGCTGAAAGAGGAAGTCAGAAACACACACACACACACATGCGCATACACACACACACTCACAGACACACACACACACACACACACACGCATGTACACACACTAATATTAACATTTATACACTTGCACAATGAGAAACTTCAAAGAAGAGGCTTTTCGTCCAATTTCGGTTTAGTTTTATTACGCTGGTATTGGCATATAATGTGCTGAATCATATGCATATAGATACACTGTAAAAAAAAAAACAAAAAAAACATAGCCAACAGAAATGTAAAACTTCAGATTATTAGCTTTTTTTCATTATTAAAATCTTTAAAATTGGTGCCAAAGTTACAACTTACAAAGATATTATTCATTATTATTTATTGACAAATTTGCAACCCTTTTCAATTGAATTACTGCTGCTTTTGTTTTTGTATTATGATAATAAAAACAAAGTCTTTTACAGTGTATGCTAGTTTGTGGACACATGTTTGTCAACAATGCTATTTATTCCTTTTTATCCACTTTGAATTGAATTTCCGATGCATAAAATCAAATTAAAATAGAAATGGGTTTTACAGTACATACAGTATGTTTATTGATACATGTTTGACAACAGCAGAGATCATTATTATCATTTAATACTTTTTCAGCCCCTCTGAATTACCGATGCATAAAATCGAGTTGAAATGACAGTAGAAATGAATTTATTGTGACTGGGAAAAGAGATTTTGTGGGAGCATGTTTGCTTACTACAGATTTGTTGGTTATTATTTTCTCAAGCAGTTTAAATTGAATAAGTGATGCACTGGAGTCTCTGACAGTCTCCCGTGGCTCTCTGCAGTCTCTGGTGATCACGAACGAGGCCAAGCGCTCGTCGACGGTGGGCGAGGTGGTGAACCTGATGTCTGTGGACGCTCAGCGCTTCATGGATCTCACCACCTTCCTGAACATGCTGTGGTCAGCGCCGCTGCAGATCATGCTGGCGCTCTTCTTCCTCTGGCAGGTGCGCTGATGCTCATTTCAATACATTTACATGCTTCCTCTGGCTTCTATTGTTCAGAGGATAATCATATTCACACATAACACTTCTCTTAGAAAATGTGCTCTGAAAGAGATACGGAATGCAAATCTTCATGCTTCTGGCTATATGATCATGCAGAGTTAAGGGAGAAATAAAAAGCAACTTCCTTTAAAAGGCAGAATGTTTTAACATTAAAGGTAATACGGGTTCATTTGGTACACGCTAGAGGTCGGTGTGTGCCGATCGATCAGCTCGTGTTTTGAGGTGAATTATTGATTGCCAAGAGCATGAAACTATTGAAATCAACACATTGAGTTTAAAATGGACAATTTTATCGTTCTGCAAATGTCATGTTAAAAATATTAACTAAACATAATCTAAAAAAAAAAATAATTATAAAAAAACTTGAAATATAATAAAGGTTAATTTTAAAGGTTAAAATAAATTACTGAAATGGCAAAATTATTATTTAATGCAAACCAAATACTTAATTAAATGAATTGCTACTATAAATAATTATTAATAAATTAATAATTCATAATATAATTTAATGTTTTCATAAATTAATAAATACAATTAAAAAAAAATATAGAGACATAAAAAAGCGAATAAATTGACACAAACACAGAATTACAAAAACTTTAGCTAAAATTAAGGTGAAAATAAAATAATAATAATAATAATAAAATTATCATTAACTAAGCCTAATCTTAAAAACAAAAAATAATTCATAATACAATTTAATGTATTTATAAA
>NC_081793.1:645000-655000 GCF_963082965.1 Carassius carassius
CATTTCTAATTTTTATTTAGTTTAATTCGATGTACTTGACTAAAACTGAAATAAAATAAAATAATATTTTTAAAATATAAAATTATATATTAAATATATTAAATAGTAATAAAATTATAAAATAAATAAATACTATATATGTATATATATATATATATATATATATATATATACATATATAGTATTTATATAACATCAAAAATGACAGAAATGCACAACAAAACGCCAAAAAGTGTAACTAAAACTAAACTACAAATGCAAAGTAGACACCTGAGAGCGAATGCTGAATCTGAATGAAACTGCACAGGTGGAGCAGATGAAGTACAAGGACCAGCGCATCAAGCTGATGAACGAGATCCTGAACGGTATCAAGGTGCTGAAGCTGTACGGCTGGGAAACCTCCTTCAAGGAGAAGATCCTGCAGATCCGACAGCAAGAGCTGCACGTGCTGCGCAAGACGGCGTATCTGAGCGCGCTCTCCACCATGGCCTGGATCAGCGCACCCTTCCTCGTAACTCATCTCCTTATGTCTGATGATGATACATCCCTATCAGCTTTCACTTTGTCTGAACCTGTGCTGATTGTTCTGTTCAGGTGGCTTTGACCACGTTCGCTGTGTTCGTGTCTGTGGATAAGGAGAACAACATCTTGGACGCAGAGAAGGCCTTCGTGTCTCTGTCTCTGTTCAACATCTTGAGGTTCCCGTTAAACATGCTTCCTCAGGTCATCAGCAGCATCGTAGAAGTGAGCCTTTGCTTCCTTCAGATTACTGCAAGATTACATACATATATATATATATATATAATCAGAAGTTAATAATCAGTAGTGAGCTTCTGGAGAAAGCGGGTCTGTGTGTCAGATCGATGCAGGCTCTCTTCTGTTTGATAGAGCTCGGTCATGCTGGTGTCTGAGAGTTTTGTGTGTGATCGTTCATCAGGCCAGCGTGTCTCTGAAACGCATCCAGGATTTCCTGAGTCACGATGAGCTGGATCCCGAGAGCGTGGACAGAAGAAACACGTCCGGTAACGAGATCTGCTCACGCTGAGTCATTGTGAAATCTGTGCTGTCTGCAAGCTTCCTTCCTCACAGCTCAGTTCAGCTGACTCACTCTTTCTCTCTCTTCAGAATACGCCGTGAGCGTCGTGAACGGGAAGTTCTCATGGGCCAAACGAGACCAGGCCGCTCTCCACAAGTAAGACTCGTGCTTAAATGTGAGCCAAAATCATCACAATTAAGAGAACAAAAGACTTAAACTACTTCAGCCGCTGTGCATTGAATTCATTTAATACACAAGTTTCACAATTGGAGTTGAGTTACTGAAATAAATACACTTTTCCACCACATTTTAATTTATTGAGATGCACCTGTATACTTCAGCTGCAGTTTTGTGCAGAATCTATCCTAAAGCTATGAAACACATGATTTATTTTGCTCTGAAATACATAAAGACTTAATTTAGGGTCACTTCATTATTCAGTGTCTATATATTAGAAGCGTTTTATGTTTCTTAAGGGTGTTCACATGCGAGTGGTTTCTGAACTTTCTGAAAAAAAGTGCCAACTTATCAACGTACATTATCAACATTTCTGAGAAAGTGTTTTCATGCATTTTTTTTTCATGAATATGTGCATGTGCACAGCTAGTGAGAGACAGTGTTATGTTCAAATACAGAACAGAGAGAGAAAATGTTCATCAGTGATATAGATGAATAGTGATATGATCAAAACACAAGAAACAAGACAACACAAGACAAAGAATAAAGTAAAATATAAAATAAAATAAATAACAGATAAAATTATATAAAATAAAAAATATATCAAAAAATAAAATGAAATAAAACAAAAATGAAATAAAATGATAAAGTATAAAATAAGAATAAAATATAACAAAATAAAAAATAAAAAAAATTATAATAAATAAATTTTACATAAAAATTTTAAATAATGTAAAATAAAATATAATAAATACATATAAATTAAGTAAAATAAATATGACAAAATGACATAAAATGAAAAATCTATAAAAATAAAAATAAAACAAACATCTAGTAAAAACAAATAAAATTCAATAATAAAATAAAGATAAAATAATACAATAAAATAAAATATAAAATAAACTATAATAAAATAAATGAAATATATGAAACAAATTAGAAATATATAATAAAACAGACCAAATAAAATACTGAATATAATGTAGTTCAGTGAAATGATCCCAGAATGGATGCAGTAGTCCAGCAGCTGTCTGAAGGTGACGAGCGTGTGGTGTGTTGCAGCATTACTGTGCTGGTGCCGCAGGGCTCTCTGCTGGCCGTCGTGGGTCACGTGGGATGTGGGAAGACGTCGCTGGTGTGTGCCCTGCTGGGAGAGATGGAGAGGATGGAGGGTCAGATCTCTATACGGGTGTGTAGTTCATCTCCTGACCTGTCTGTGCTCAAGAGAAGCCGTGTCTGACGCTCGTCTCCTCTGCAGGGATCCGTGGCTTATGTACCGCAGCAGGCCTGGATCCAGAACGCCACACTCCGAGACAACATCCTGTTCGGCAGACCCTACGTGGAGCAGAAGTACCGCTGTGTGCTGGAGGCCTGCGCTCTGACCCCTGACCTGGAAGTGCTTCCCGGAGGAGACCAGACGGAGATCGGAGAGAAGGTGCACGCTCTTCTCACAGTACTCACATATTAACTATAGGAAAAAATACATTTTATATGATTTAATATACATTTTTAAAACCTATATATAAGGTCTGTAGTAATTGCTTTTTTTACTCTGAGCAATTCAAGCAGTGCAAATGACCAACTACAGAGCAGGTTTTGAAAATTAAAATAATTTAATTATTATAATTATTTAATTAAACATGAACTTAATTTTAATACAGCCTTTGTAGTAGCTCTCTATATATGTGCAATTATATAAAAACACATTTTATAGAATTGAATATTATTATTTTATTTTATTTTCAAAATTCAATGTAGCTAATGTGTGTGCGATGTGTTATCTTTTAAACATGCATTCCAGTGTTTATGTGATTGTATTTCATCTTATCAAACGATGCAGTTATGTGTGTTTCTGTAAATGCGGAGTAGTTGCATGCATCAGTGTGTGTGTGTGTGTGTGCAGGGCATCAATCTGTCGGGCGGTCAGCGGCAGAGAGTGAGTCTGGCCAGAGCTCTGTACAGTGAATCAGACGTCTATCTGCTGGACGACCCTCTGTCCGCCGTCGACGCTCATGTCGCCAAACACATCTTCGACAACGTCATCGGGCCTGAAGGAGCGCTGAAGGGCAAGGTATGGGCCTGAGAGTGAGTGGGTGGACAGACAGTGGGCAGGAACAGAAGAAGTGCTTCTGTAGCAGAGCAGAGTAAAGCTGTGGCGTGTCTCTCCAGACCAGGATCCTGGTGACCCACGGGATCAGCTTCCTGCCGCAGGTGGACAACATCCTGGTGATGGTGGACGGACGCGTGTCAGAGATGGGCTCCTACCAGCAGCTGCTCAAGCAGAACGGAGCTTTCGCAGAGTTCCTCAGAAACTACTCTCTGGAGGATATCATCGAAGACGATGACATCACTGGTACACGCCACAATTACTACAAACGGAGCTGATATCTGCTTTTACTGATTTATTTTAAATAATACATATTAGAAAATATGTCTTTTATACATATCTTTCTATAAAAAAAAATTACAATACATATTACAATTTATTTATTATATATTTATTTTAAATATAGTAATATAAAATGTAATATATATATATATATATATATATATATATATATATATGCATTTAATTATATATGTATTATTTATATATTTATATATTATTTTTATTTATTTAGTTCTATTATATAATAGTCAATATATATATATATATATATATTTTTTTTTATTTTTTATTTTTTTTTTTTTAAATCATATATTTAGATAATTTATAACATTTTATAAGTGGATAAAATGTAGTTGTTTAGAACACATATTAATACATGTATTTTTTAATTCATGTATTTTATTATAATACATATTATTAAATATGAGTAATTTATATATAATTCACATATATGTTTATATATATTTGTTATTATTTATTGCTTTCCTGATGGTTTTTCAGTTTGTTGATTGACAAAGATATGAATTTATTCATTCATTCATTTAAAAATATGCATTGAATTATTTTATAATATAAATGATAATGAATGTTTATAATTCTGATTTTTAGATGGAATTGTGTATATATATATATATATATATATCATTATTTATTTATAATCTATTTATTTGTTATAGATATTAGAAAATATTAAATAATTGAATAATTAATATTTTTTAAATAAATAATACATTTATTTATACAAAATATGTATCATCATATATATATCTATGTGTGTGTATAGTTATAATTAATATTGTGTGTGTGTTTGTGTGGATGGTCTTTCAGATTTGTTGGTTGAAGAGGAGGAGGAGGAGTTCCCTGAGGATGCTCTCAGTAATCACACAGATATGGTGGATAACGAGCCTGTGGTTAATGAGGCACGCAGACAGTTCATGAGGTAATCATCTATTTTTAATGCCTCTCGCTCTGCAGGTGCTTTGTCTTTGTGACTTCTGCTTTCACCAGCACTTCTCCTGACGACAAACATGGCTCTCGGCAAACGCTGCTTTTATTTTTCCTCAACTTCATGAAATTTGCATGCTGCATTTCCAGTTAAAAACCACTTCAATGAACGGCTGTTTTCATTCCTCTTTGAATATTTGTATATAAGCTTCATCTTTAGATGCATGTTAGAGGAATAATAAAGTTGTAATGTAATAAATTGCACCTGCCTTCCATAATACTACGTGGAAGTGACTATTCCTTTAAAGAGGTGGATGATGATGATGCTCTTCAGGGGTTTACAGATGTTCAGAATAATCGTCTGAGCGTCTCATGAGAGCATGAGTTTTGGGCTGAGCCTGCATCTCTCTTCTGTCTCTTGTAGGCAGATGAGCATCATGTCGATTGACCCGGAGAACCCCAAGAAAATGTCCCGGCGCCGGCGCTGCAGCGAGAGGAAACACCCGGAGTCTCCGACCGAGAAGAAGGATCCGAAGGTGGACAAACTCATCCAGGCCGAGACCACTGAGACGGGACGGGTTAGTGACTCCAGACCAGCTCCACAGCCACACAAATCTGTTTCACTGCCAGATGCACCACTATAACAACTGGAAAGCACATATAAAAAATTACATTTAAAGCACCCATTCTGACAGTTATTTTTCAGGTTTAATTTTTAATTTCTTAAAATTTTTCTTTGTTCATTTCTCTCTCTCTCTCTTATGTTTTGCAATAAAGTAACGAAATTATAAAATATTTATTGCACATTTTATTATTATTATTATTATTTTATCAAACATAAAAATAAAAAATAGGTAAAATTAATTATTTATTTTTTTCCATGTCTGTTTTTTTTCCAAAACAATAGAAAGCAAAATATTATAAATATTTATATCAAAAAAGTGTAAAAAAAAAAATTTAAACGATCAATATTATTATGTTTTAAGTTTTATTTAATTTTTTTTTATCTTTGTTCTTTTTTTAGATAAAATTAACAAAGTCCCATATTTTAAGTTATTCACTTTATAAGGAAATCCGCACACTATCTAAACTTGCAAAATACAATTTTAATCACACCAACGTTTCGGTCACACGACCTTCATCAGGAGTATACAAATGTTCAAATTCATCTCTTTTAAGATAAACACATGACCAATTAACAGAGCTACATCTGCACAGAATTAAGCTAATTGGGAATACATAATTAGCACCACATCATAAACAGTTACACATTATTATAGTTCCAACAATCAAGATCCCCCTAAAGGTTAACAAAATCATCCAAAAGACACATAATCAACACATCGTCATCAAACAGCATCAAATTGTAATTCTAAACAGTTATAACAATCAGTCAGGCTCCATAGTCACTCAAACTCATCGTGAATACATAGTAAAAACAACACCTCATTCAAAACAATTGCATGACTATAACATTACATTAAATAAAGCTTCATCGTTCAATACCCATAGGTGATAAAGTTTGAAGGGTGTAAATCCAAAACAGTTCGCGTCTCTGTAGAAGTAATTCAATGTCTCCACCTCTAGGTGGCAAAGTTACTTTCTCAATCCCACAAAAGCGTAAAGAGGTTACATCGTGATTCAAAGTTAAAAAATGTGCCGCAACTGGATAATTTAGATCTTTTCTTCTGATCGAACTCTTATGTTCACTAATTCTTTGTTTCAATTGACGTGACGTTTTTCCCACATAGCCTATACCACAAGGACAACGGATCAAATACACAACATGAGTGGAAACACAAGTAATCACAGATTTGATGCTATATTTTTTGCCAGTTCTAGGATGACAAAAAAAATGATGTTTTAAAAGTATTGTTACACTGAGCACAATTCCCACAACGAGAATTGCCCTTCTGTATAGGACTAAGTAAACTCTGAGATGCACGAGGACTAACGCTCTGAAACAGAGCATGTACCAAGCTGTCTTTTAAATTCCTAGCGCGTTTGTGTACAATCAAAGGAGGATGTCTAAAAATATCGCTCAACTCCGAATCAGAAGACAGCAAATGCCAGTGTTTTTTAAAAATTGATTTTATCATGCAAGACTTAGGTGAATATGTTGTAATACAAGCAAAAGAATACTTTCTTGTTTTTCTTGTCTTCTTTTTTTAGCAATTCAGACCGCGTCTTTTTAAAAGCTGTATTAAATCCTTCATCAACCCAATCTAAAGGGTAACCTCTGTTCAAAAAATTATTTTTCATGATTTTCGATTTCTCAATAAAGTCGGAATCTGAATAACAAATCCTCCTCAGTCTGTAGAACTGACTCTTAGGCAGTCCTTTTTTTAAAAAAGTCGGATGAAAACTGGTAGCGAGTAAAAGTGTGTTACGATCGGTCTCTTTTGTAAACAAAGTTGTAGTCAAACTGCCTTCGTTCTTCTGTATCCACATATCAAGGAATTTGATCAAGGAACTCTAGACGGATTAATTTCAGAAGTAAAATCCAAGTCGTCAACCAAGCTATTCAAATATGTCACAAATTCTCGAGCCTCACCGTGATCACCCAAAAAGACACAGAAAATATCGTCAATGTATCTATACCATTTGATGATCTTTGAATAGAAAGGATTATTTTCTGTAATCAATACATAACTCTCTTCAAAAAAAAACATAAATAGATTGGCATAGTTAGGGGCAAAATTCGAGCCCATTGCTGTCCCACTTATCTGAAGAAAAAAATCCTTATCAAAACTAAAATAATTATATTTCAAAAGGTACGAAGCCATCTCAATGATAAAGTCTGATGGTGGACTAGAGTCCTCGCGTAACGAAAGATAATGTCTAAGGGCAATAAGTCCTTTTTCATGTGAAATGTTAGTATATAGACTTGTTATGTCCGAAGTTAATAATAAAGAAATATCCGGTAAATCATATAACTCGGAAATCTTGTTGATAAAGTCAGTAGAATCTCGAATGTAAGTAGGTAACGAATAAACAAAAGGTTTTATAAAAAAATCATCATACTGAGATAAAGGAGATAAGAGGGAATTAGTCTGTGCCACAATCGGACGACCTGGAGGGTCGATAAGTAGCTTATGAATTTTAGGAAGAGTATAAAAAACAGGTCTAATCGGGTGTTGACAATACAAAAATTTCAACTCCGATTGAGATATCCAAACTTCTGTTTTAGCATTTGTTAAAAATGACAATCTCTCAGATTGATAAGTGTTGGTAGGATCACTGGGAAGTTTTTTATAAAACTTAATAATCTGTAATTGTGAAAGAATTTCGTGTTGGTATTTTTTCGTATCTTGGATTACAATAGCCCCTCCTTTATCAGCAGGTTTTATAATGATGCTTGGGTCACTTATCAATTCGGTCAAAGCTTTTTTCTCATTTAATGAAAGATTATGAGAATTTTTATTACTAGAAGAACAAGCTTCCATCACCTCTTGTTCAACCAAACGACAAAAAGTATGAATAGTGTGGTTAGACACATTAGGGCAAAAATTACTTTTAAAACATCATTTTTTTTGTCATCCTAGAACTGGCAAAAAATATAGCATCAAATCTGTGATTACTTGTGTTTCCACTCATGTTGTGTATTTGATCCGTTGTCCTTGTGGTATAGGCTATGTGGGAAAAACGTCACGTCAATTGAAACAAAGAATTAGTGAACATAAGAGTTCGATCAGAAGAAAAGATCTAAATTATCCAGTTGCGGCACATTTTTTAACTTTGAATCACGATGTAACCTCTTTACGCTTTTGTGGGATTGAGAAAGTAACTTTGCCACCTAGAGGTGGAGACATTGAATTACTTCTACAGAGACGCGAACTGTTTTGGATTTACACCCTTCAAACTTTATCACCTATGGGTATTGAACGATGAAGCTTTATTTAATGTAATGTTATAGTCATGCAATTGTTTTGAATGAGGTGTTGTTTTTACTATGTATTCACGATGAGTTTGAGTGACTATGGAGCCTGACTGATTGTTATAACTGTTTAGAATTACAATTTGATGCTGTTTGATGACGATGTGTTGATTATGTGTCTTTTGGATGATTTTGTTAACCTTTAGGGGGATCTTGATTGTTGGAACTATAATAATGTGTAACTGTTTATGATGTGGTGCTAATTATGTATTCCCAATTAGCTTAATTCTGTGCAGATGTAGCTCTGTTAATTGGTCATGTGTTTATCTTAAAAGAGATGAATTTGAACATTTGTATACTCCTGATGAAGGTCGTGTGACCGAAACGTTGGTGTGATTAAAATTGTATTTTGCAAGTTTAGATAGTGTGCGGATTTCCTTATATGTTGACACGACCCACCTGGTCTTAATTTTCTACGCACCTATCGTGTACAGGTGTGCGATGGAGTTCGTTCACTAAGTTATTCACTTTAAAAATAATAGACATTAAAAATGTATAGTACCCATCCTAACAGATTTATTTTCTTTTCTTTATTAAATAAAATATTTATTATGAGAAAAAAATGAATACACTAAAAAAAAATATATGTTCTACCCATCCTGACAGATTTATTTAATTTCATGATTTCTTTTCCTTGCTCACATTTCCCCTTTTTATGCTATGAGATAACCAAAGCCCCATATTATAAAATATGTATTGTAAGAATTTATTTGTATAAAATATATATATATATAATTTTTTTTTTTTTTTTTTTTTTTATTCTATACCATAAGACATTGCAAAAGGCAGGGTTTAGAAATGTATTCAGACTTGTCCTACATTTTGGAAATAGGGATAATAAATAATTAGCCAATAGCTGGTAATAAATATAATTGTTAGTTTAATCTATTGCACATTTTCTGAATGTCAATCACCGGCTTTTACTAACATCAACAGTTGTATGCTCCGTTTTGCTCCTTTTCATATCTTATTATCAGGTTTGTAGAAAGTGCTGTTAACAGCAGGCTAGTTCTGCATCTAGAGTGACCGGTGCATGTCCAGTCTGTCTCATGCGCGTGTGTTCTGGTGTGTGTGTTGCAGGTGAAGCTGAAGGTGTATTGGGAGTATGCGAAGGCTGTCGGGCCGCTGCTGTCGCTCTTCATCTGTTTCCTGTACGGGTGTCAGAGCGCCACCTCCATCGGAGCCAACTTCTGGCTGAGCGAGTGGACGAACGACGCTCTGAACAACAGCACGCGGAAGACAACGTCCACCAGGGTCGGGGTCTACGCCGCGCTGGGACTGTCACAAAGTAGGCTTAGAGTCTCTGTAATCACTGAAGCACTGCTCAGACAGTTTCGAGAGACAGTTAAACAAAAGATGATTCGATATTCACTGGTCCAAACACATGCTGTCTCACAGGAAACAAAAAGTTCATTCGAAAATACATCATGTCCGTTTAGAAACTGCATGTAACGCTTCAGTCTTTTGATACCTTTGTCTAAAGAAAAGACAATAATTGCTCAAAATCTCTGTTCCC
>NC_081793.1:660000-662500 GCF_963082965.1 Carassius carassius
ATGATGTTATGCACTGTAGATGATGAGATTTGCAAAGCCTTTGCAATTTGACGTTGAGGAACATTGTTTTTAAAGTTTTCCACAATTTTTTTACGCAGTCTTTCACAGATTGGAGAGCCTCTGCCCATCTTTACTTCTGAGAGACTCTGCTTCTCTAAGACAAAGCTTTTATAGCTAATCATGTTACAGACCTGATATCAATTAACTTAATTAATCACTAGATGTTCTCCCAGCTGAATCTTTTCAAAACTGCTTGCTTTTTTAGCCATTTGTTGCCCCCGTGCCAACTTTTTTGAGACCTGTAGCAGGCATTAAATTTTAAATGAGCTAATTAAGTGGATAAAAGTGTAAAATTTCTCCGTTTAAACATTTGCTACGTTATCTATGTTCTATTGTGAATAAAATATTGGCTCATGTGATTTGAAATTCCTTTAGTTTTCATTTTATTAAAATTTAAAAAACGTCCCAACTTTTCCGGAATTCGGGTTGTATATATTCACACGAGAGCGCATTATTGTTCATACACTGCATAAATATTATTTTCTTATTTTTTAAACATCTCTGATTTTAATGAAAGAAGACAATCATTTTATTTTATTAAGCACTTGTTTAAAAAGATCCTTTTGGAAAAAATGTTATCGTGTGTAAATTTGAGACTTGTGTAATTACAATTATTGTTATTATTATTATATAATTCACTACATTTTGGCATATTATTATTATTATTATTATTACTAAATAAAACATTACTTTTCTTCAATTATTATTATATAATGCACTAAATCTTTGCAGTAATTTAATTATTATAAATATTATTAAGTCTACAATCATTTATTATCTGTCAGTGGGGTAAAAAAAAAGTTTTCACTTTTGAATTAAGTTTATTTTTCTGACCCTATTGGTCTTAAATGTTTTAGATTTTATTATTGATTTTTATACAAAAGTCTCTCTGATTTTTCAAAGTTCAAAATTCTCGATTTAAGAATTTTCATATATTTATGATGGTAAGCGTCATAAAAACTGAGTAAGAAACAGTTTTTCTGCAGTGTGTGTGTAGTGTATAGTAAATAAACATGAGTGGTATTATATTAGTGTCTGCGTGACAGATCTGATGTTATCATACGCAGACACTCGGTCCTAAAGATCAGATTTTGACAGGGCCTTAGCAAAGCCGTGTCTGTCTCATGTCTGATGTCTCCCGGCTCGTACAAGAGCTTGCTTCCTGTTCCTCCCTCAACGGCTGCTGCCACTTCCTGCTTTGAGTTCTGCTGCTGTCTGCTTTGACACTCACACACACACACACACACACACACACACACACACTCACAGGGACATCAGCACCCTCTGCTGATCAACAAACACACAGACACTTCTCCACTCATTATTATGAGTGACTGAATGATGCATGTATGATTTCTGTGCAGATGAGAGCAGTGCTGTAGTAGAGTTATTAATCTAATGATTATATACAGTCCTTAGATCAATATCTTAGATATTGTCACAAATTAGATCTTTCTACTCATTATTTCAGTCTTGTTTTCCAGTGAATATCTAAACATTCTTAAAACAAGATTAATTCACCGGAGAAGCAAAATTATGATTTATGACAAAATTGTGGTTTTCGTAGTTTAAAACCAGTTACAAATAATAATAATAATACAAAATCTGCCAATAATGTAAGAAAGATAATTTTGTTTATTGGCAGGTTTTTTTTTTCTTGTTTTAGGCATAAAACAAGACTATCTTAAGGAATTTTGCCTCCTCTCAGGTGATGTCAAATGTATCTTGATTTAAGAATGTTTAGCTATTTATACTGGGAAAACATGATAGATAGATAGATAGATAGATAGATAGATAGATAGATAGATAGATAGATAGATAGATAGACAGACAGACAGACAGACAGACAGACAGACAGACAGACAGACAGACAGACAGACAGATAGATAGATAGATAGATAGACAGACAGACAGACAGACAGACAGACAGAGAGATAGATAGACAGACAAACAGATAGACAGACAGACAGACAGACAGACAGACTGACATACAGATAGATAGATAGACAGACAGACAGACAGACAGACAGACAGACAGATAGAAAGACAGACAGACTGACAGACAGACAGACAGACTGACAGATAGACAGACAGAGAGACAGATGACAGACAGGCAGATAGACAGACTGACAGAGAGATAGACAGACAGACAGACAGACAGATAGATAGATAGATAGATAGATAGATAGATAGATAGATAGATAGATAGATAGATAGATAGACTGACAGATAGACAGACAGATAGACAGACAGATGACAGACAGACAGATAGACAGACAGATGACAGACAGACAGATAGACAGACTGACAGATAGACAGATAGACAAACAGACTGACAGATAGACAGACAGACAGATGACAGACAGACATACAGATAGACAGACTGACAGATAGACAGACAGACAAATAGACAGACAGATAGATAGACAGACAGATAGAC
>NC_081793.1:665000-730000 GCF_963082965.1 Carassius carassius
CCAAAACACCTTCTTGAGTTTCTGACAATGCAGAGCTTACTAGAAACATTCAGTATACCACAAACCCTTGTGCTTTAGATTTAATTAATATTGTAAATTATATTAACAGTATAGTAATTTGAGTGAAAAGTGTTTTTTATTATATTATATATATGATTATATTAATAACTTTGCTATTGCAATATATTATTATTATGAAAATTAACAACAACAATAATAGTAATAATACATTTTAGCAGTGATTTATTTAATGATATAATACTGATACAACTACTTATATTTATTGTTTATTACTGTATTGTTTATTAAACTATTATTATTAGTTTTATTATTATTGTAATAATGTATTAAATTATATAATGCTGCTGCTGCTACTTACTATTATTATATTATTTAATTAAATATTGCAATAAATTATAATTATTATTTTTAATATTAAAAATAATATAATCAATTATTATTATTATTATTATTAATATGAATATTATATAATTGAACAAATTATATCAATAATGTATGATGATAATAATTATTATTATAAAAAATTATATGAATTTCTTAGTATTTTGGCATATAGTAAACAGTATATTTTCTGTAGTGACAGCAGCACTTTGTGCAAAACTTTATATTACATATTATTAATGAGATGAGATCATAAATGATAATATATGAGAATGATCAGTTACTTTTGAAAAGTATTGAAGGTGGGTGAAGAACAGTCTTTTACTGTAGAGTTAGCTTTGCAGGAGTAGAAGTTAATTCATTTGTGCTGTGATGTATCTCCTCATCACATCCGTCCAGTCTCATTCACACTCATACAGTACGCTCCTCTAACACTTACAGTGTAGCTCTCAGCACTGCTGCTAGAACACATACTGTAACACACAGGAATCCTAACTTGTATCTGACATGTAGTTATTTTAATGAAAGTACTGAGGCAAATGTAGCACTGCAGCAGTGTCTCATCAATGGATGCTCTGCAGTGAATGGGTGCCGTCAGAATGAGAGTCTGATAAAAACATCACAATAATCCACAGCACTCCAGTCCATCAGTGAACATCTGGAGAAGACAAAAGATGAAACACATCCAGCTTTAAGATGTTTTTGCTAATGATAATATTTTTTTATTTTTTTTATTTTGCTATAATAGTGATGATTGTTTTGGTCTAGTCTTCTGTGATTCTCCAGATATTTTATGTAGTAAACCTCAAATCTCTCACTGCACAACTCCATCTCTATCTGATCATCTTATGATTTCACATACAGTCTCTCTTTTACATGTTGCTTGGGCTTCTATAGTTTCTGTGCGATGACCAAAAAATCTCATGTATTCTTTTAAATTCTCACTGATTTCAGTGTACAAATACAAACTAAAACCAAACACTACAACATTATGACATTGTTTTGAAATATTTGAATGTAATTCATGTCATGGATTCTGAAATAGTGAGGATTCTAGAAACAAAACTATTACAATTAAAAATCAAACGTGATGTGGTTTGTCTGAATGAAGGAATGTTTCGATCAAAAGTGCAGCAAAAAAAGATAATATAAAAAAAAATTCTTGAGCAGTAAATCATCATATTTTCATGATTTCTGAAGATCACGTGACACTGAAGACTGGAGGAATGATGATGGAAATACAGCGGAGCATCACAGAAATAAATTACACTTTAACACAGATTCACACAGAAAACAGATGATTTACATTAGAATAATATTTCAGAATTGTTAAAGTATTTTTAATCAAATAAATGCAGCCTTGGTGAGCAGATGAGACTTCTTTCTAAAAAACGAAAATAATATGTTTAATTGTAGGACAGATAAAAGTTTTTGGCCACAATAAAATATCTTGCATTCTTATTTAAGACATTTTCTCTTATCACAAATCATTTAATCATGGATTTAGTTAGTAATAAACTGACCGAACACTCCTAAAGAGTTCAGACAAACCTGTCATATTAGTTCCCGATTGAAATAAAGCACCATTTTAAAGCTTTAACTGAAAAGACTTGCAAGAACTTGAGCTAAATCTTGAATGATGTGAAAGTGTTTTCTGAATCCTCCCTCCTCTGTATGTGTATGAATACTGAATAGTCGTATATGTTGATGTGGAATAGCAGATAGTTTATTTCTCTCCCTGGTTTCCTCTCTAGAGGTTTTATGTAGCCACGTCTCGGCAGCTTAAGAGACTGGAGTCTGTCAGCAGGTCTCCAATATACTCTCATTTTTCGGAGACCATCACAGGCACTAGTGTGATCCGCGCCTACGGCCGAAACTCTGCCTTCGTTCTCTTGAGCGACATGAAGGTGGATGAGAACCAGAAGAGCTACTACCCTGGGATTGTTTCCAACAGGTAGGTTTGTTTCATTCTTTACTGTGTGCTTGACAGAATAAGAGTCGTAACAGGTTTGTGTTTGGATGCAAACAGGTGGTTGGGGGTTCGCATCGAGTTTATCGGCAACTGCATTGTGCTGTTCGCTGCGGTGTTCGCTGTGATTGGGAAGGAGAATCTCAGCCCTGGATTGGTCGGTCTGTCTGTGTCTTACGCTCTGCAGGTAAAAACACTCTCATTATGAACTTATTATGAACTTATATGAACTCATTATGAATTTTTTTGCTGAATAGGTCACTATGTCCCTGAACTGGATGGTGAGGATGACCTCTGACCTCGAGAGCAACATAGTAGCAGTGGAGAGAGTGAAAGAGTATTCAGAGACACCGACCGAGGTACACATTCACATATATTCATCATCATTTAATCAGATCTGATTAAATCTGATTTTACCTTTTTTCTTTTCTTTTTTTTTTTTGCAAGCAAAGACTTGCAACAGACGAGAGCGAGAGTTAACTTTACTGACATGTCGAATGTTGAAATGGTCCATAGGCTCCGTGGATAGTGAAGGACAGACAGCCTCCTCCAGACTGGCCTCCGAAGGGGAACGTGGAGTTCATAGACTACAGCGTGAGATACCGCGAGGGACTGGAGCTGGTGCTGAGGAACATCTCTCTGGAGGTCAGAGGAGGAGAGAAGGTGAGGAGCTGAAACTAACACTATTACACCACTCAAATAATTATCTGCTTTTCTTTTATTCTGAGAAGAAAAGTGTGAATTGTGAGTTACAAAAGAATTCTGAATGTATATCTTAATTAGGACTTTTTTTTCTCACAATTGCATGTGTTTCTTGCAAATTTTATATAATAATTATTGCAGAGTTGCATGTTTTTATTTTCCAATTCTGTATTTTTATCTCACATAATTATACCCTTTTTCTCAGAATTCTTAGATAAACAAAGTCACAATTACCAGTTTTGTTTTTTATTCCACGGTGCTAGCTTCCACACTTACATACACATGTTTAAGTGCAAACAAATGTTTGAAGATAAATACTAAAAGACTTTGAGTATTTGTAGTTTGATATAAACTATAGCGAATACAGGAACCCGAATGGCTGTTTGAATGCATGTTAAAGCACATTATTCTGCTCTTCATTAAGTCTTCTTTCATGCAGCACATACACAATGATGTCACATTTAACCGCTTGATGCAAATAAAGGCTGTCACTTACAATTATTTTGGTAATCGAATAATCGGTCGATTATCCTGATGATTAATCGAGCAATCTGATCATTTTTTGTTGTAATAAAAATAAACCTAATCTAACAATAGAATTTAAAATGACTATATATATATATATATATATACCAAGGATGGCTTGAGGGTGTGTAAATCATGGCGTGGTTTTCATTTTTGGGTGAACTATCCCTTTAAATCCTTCTTCCTCTAGTGATAACTAATGCTTATTTTAAATTCGATTTAGCAGTATTAAACTGAAACAGTAAATGCTATATAGCACATCTGTTTCTGTATGATGATTTGAGCGCTGGTTTATGGCTCTGCAGATCGGTATCGTTGGACGGACGGGTGCTGGGAAGTCCTCGATGACTCTGTGTCTGTTCCGTCTGCTGGAGGCGGCGCATGGACAGATCGTGATCGACGAGGTGAAGATTTCTGAGATTGGCCTTCACGACCTCCGCTCCAAACTCACCATCATCCCTCAGGTCAGGCTTTTGGGCTCTCTACAGCTTTGTTGGCGGTAAAGCATCGGTTTTAATTTAAGCACAGCTTGGGAGTGGTGTTTACTGCTGTATTAGCGCTGCGCTCATGATGGCTCAGCAGAAAAACCATAAAGCAGTTGATAGTGATTTTGATGCCAGAGCACCTTCAGGCTCACTAAACACTGCTAATTAGTTTTCTCTAGTAAAACCAGTTCTTATTTTTGCATTAATAGCTGTAAATGGTGCTGCTTAAATAATTTAATTGTAATAAATAAATTAGTATTTTATATTTCATTCAATAAGTAACTTATTTAACTGTGACATCTTACATTTCATAAACAATACAGCATTAATTAAATATTGATTTTAATAAAGTTAAATATAGATTTTATTAAATCAAATATATATTAATGTTGTTACTTTTTTATTAATTTGCATTAATAGGAAACTGTCTTATAAGATTTCATTTTAATTTATTATTTATTATAACATTTTATATATTACTTATTAAATAGCTTATAATTTACTGTGACAGCTATAAATTCATAAACAAAACCGCATTAGTTAAATATTACGTTCAATAAAGTTAAATATTTTGTTTTAAATCATTTATATTAATGTTGTTATATTTTCTATAATTTATTTGCATTAAATTGTGCCACTTATATTACTTAATTTTAATTTATAGTTTATTAAAATATAAATATTATTTAATAAATAACTTATATAATATATATATATATATATATATATATATATATATATAATTTAACTGTGAAAGCTAGAAAATTCATAGACAATACAGCATCAGTTAAATATTATGTTCAATAATATATATATATATATATATATATATATATTTAAATCCAATATATGTTAATGTTGTTAATTTTATTAATTTACTTTATTAATTTGCAGTCAATAGCAGAGAATTGTGCTGCTTATGTTATTTAATTTAATTTAATTTATTTTTTACTAAATACTACTTTTAACAATAATTGGTCATATCAACTGTGCCACTCTAATTATTCAGTTTTGCCATTCACATAAATTCATGTTGATGATAAATAAATGCTGTTTTTCTCATAATGTAAATTTATTGTGAATACACACATTGAACAGTGTGTTGTGTGACTGATGTGTGTTTGTAGGAGCCCGTCCTGTTCTCCGGGACTCTGAGGATGAACCTCGATCCCTTTGAGAAGTACAGCGATGAAGAAGTGTGGAAAGTGCTGGAACTCTCTCATCTGAAGAAGTTTGTCAGCAACCAGTCGTCCAAACTGGATCTGGAGTGCTCCGAAGGAGGAGAAAACCTTAGGTACAGTTAGAAATAACACAGCAATATGGGTGTGTGCATCACATCACTATATATTCTCAAAAATTACTGTTAGTTTAACCCTCTGCTCTCGTTTCTGGTCGTTTTTAATTTTTTTCATTATTATAATTTTTTTATTACTTAATCGGAATGGAACAAAACTTGGTAAAGGTTTTGGCACCTGCTGTGTGAATACATAAAAAAATCATGGACATGATTCAAAAAGGTTCAATGATCTTGAATATCACTTACACTTCGCTGTCAAAACTGATGGTATTGGAAGCAAATAGAAAGCAAGTGTCATCTAGTAGAAACTTGCACCCAAACAAAATGTCTTTTTTTTGTGATATCAACTTCAAATTTGGAGCACAACTTGTTTAGATTAACGGCTTTCATTTGCATGCAGTTTTAGTGTTAAACATGTTTTTTGTTTGTTTTTTTTTCTGTTTTTTTTCATAATAATAAACTTCTATAACTTTTTTAAGTTTAACTTTTGTAATAATCCAGCCAAGTGTCTTCTTTAAAAAGAGACCTATACTTAAGTCCGTGCTCCAAAACATTCAAGATTTAGAGCTCTTTAAATGGGAAATGTAATTTTTGCATGTTTTGGTTCTCTGTATTTAGCTGTAAATGTGTTGCATTATGAGCGTATGAACTGTATGTATGTGTGTTCAGTGTGGGTCAGAGGCAGCTGGTGTGTTTGGCTCGAGCTTTATTGAGGAAGACCAGGATCCTGGTCCTGGATGAAGCCACAGCCGCGGTTGATCTGGAGACGGACGATCTCATTCAGTCCACCATTCGCACGCAGTTCGAGGACTGCACCGTTTTCACCATCGCTCACAGACTCAACACCATCATGGACTACACCAGGTACCTCTCGTTTCTTACTCTGTTCCAGCTGCTGATTCCAGAAATACTGCCTGTTTTGATGGAGCAGGTCACTCTTTCTCACAAAATGTGATGTACTTTGTAGCGTTTTTGCTTTTGATGACCATTTTACAACTATCTGTTCAATGCTCTTATCACAAGTATGAATGATCCTGAACATATTATTATGTCTAATCTCTACTTTTTCCACTTTTTTCAGATTTTAAGTTAAAGTATAAATTTGGAATACTTCTTTTTGTCATTTTTGACATTTCACTTGTGTTGTTTTTATAAGAGCATTGAAGCTGGTTTTAAAAAATCTTAATTCCCATATAGATATAGATATAGTTATTTTTATGACATTAAAAAGTTTAATACCATTGATACCATTCATAATTGTTGTCATCAATTTCAATTTCACAAAAAAACTTATTAGACTAAGTATAAAAATCAACTCTAGTTTACTGAAGACAAGTCAACAGTAATTGCAAGTTTAGTCCAATTCTGACTTTATTTCTCAGAATATAATTCATTCTGGGGGTGATTAATTAAAAAAAAATAATTTTGGGGTGGAGTATCCCTTTAATTTCTCATAATTATAAATGTATATATTGCAATTCTGACTTTATTTCTCAGAATTATAAGTTCATATTTCATAATTCTGACTTTATTTCTCATAATTATACTGTATGTTTATATATTGCAATTTTGACTTTTTCAGAAAAAAAATTATATCATGCAATTTTGATGTTTTTCTCAGAATAAGGAGTGTATTTCTCAGAATTTCACTTGAATTAATGATTCTGAACAGTATTTTATCTCTAATCTCTACTTTTTCAGCTTTTTTGCAGATTGCAAGTGCAACTTGAATACTCCTTGAATCTCACAATTAAGTCAGAATTGCGACTTAATATTTAATTAATATATAATTCTGAGAACAAGTCAGAATTGCATGTGATAAAAGTTGGATAAAAAGTGGCAGTTACCTTTTTTCATTTTTATATTCAATGATGTAAAGAGCAGCAAGAGGTTGTCTCTCTTTTGTGGTTTGATTGACATTAATGATGCAGTTTAAGACTGAATGCACGGATCTAATATACTGATACAAGTGTTTGCATCTTTCTCAACTGTTTATATTCACTTAAGACATAAACACCTGTGTATACAGGCAAAGATGGCCATTTTGACAGTGTGCACTGGTATTTCACCCACCTCTACTATTGTTTCATTGACAGAGTGCTGGTTTTGGACAAGGGAAAGATTGCAGAGTTCGACACGCCGACTAACCTGCTCGCTCAGAAAGGAATCTTCTATGGAATGGCTAAAGACGCGGGTCTGGTGTGAGCTCATACGCTGTAAACCGCTGTGCCTTCACACAGTGTCACACACAACGCCAGTGAATGTAATGTGTCTCTGTTTTTACTGATGTACCCAGGATCTTTGGTTGTTTTTATATTGTTGCTATTATTATTATTATTATTATTATTATGTTTTATGACTACAGTGCCGCTGTTACTGATTCGTTTCATGATGAATCAGTCTATTTTTGTACTGGATTATTTAAGTTGTTTCTGCTCAGTTACACGTGTGATTCTTTTTGTAAACTAAAAACCTTGAATTCTGTTGCCAGAATTGGAGTATTGTTGCCTTTATTAAAAAACAAAGAGTAATACTGTTTCTGTGTATTTCATTGCACTCATAAGCCTTCATTTTCAGTGAGCTGATATATAGCAGGAAATTGTGCCACTTATATTTTTTTCTATATATTAATTTCTAATTTGTTAAGTGTATTTCTATTTAGAATGTATTATTATTTATTGATATATTATTTAATAATTTTATTATTATTATTTTTCTCTGACAGCTATAAATTAATTAACAATGCAGCATGATGATAGTGAAATAAAAAAATGCATTTATGCTAGCTATAAATTATAATTAAATTTTGTTGCATTTATTAAAAAAGTAATACTGTTTCTATGTGTATCTTGTTTTGTTTTTCACTAGTGTGTGACCAGAGTAACAGTCATAAACATTTATTTTAAATAAATATAAATATATTTACTTATATATACGTGGCACAATTTCCTGCTAAAATAAATGACTGTTACTTTTGAAATTTATATTACTTTTGTGATATAAATTTATGATTTATTATATTACAGTTTAATATATTATTTAATAAATAACTATGACAGCTATAATTATAATAATATTTGTTGTAAAAATAATAATAATAATAAAAAAAATCCAGGTGATGTTGAAATAAAAGATGAAATCCCAAATGACATTTACTACTAATTTCTAAAAGAGCATGAAAGATAAATGACTGTTCACTAAAATACTACTAAAATCTCTTCATGCGTGATGAATGTATAGAGTGAACTGAAGTGGATTTTAGCTCAATTCAGCCTCCAGTGTTTGAGTGTGTGTAGATGTCATCATCCTCATGTCGTCTGTGAGGAAGCACACACTGCCTTTCTGATTCTTGAACAGAGACAAACCTTCTCTAAAGCTGTTTCTGATGGAATCCCCTCTCTCTGAGGACACTGCTGGGCCTTGAACTGTTCAATCTCTGAGCGCTCATGTGTGAATGTATGAAAATCTGCAGCATTAGATTCAACATAAAGCAGGTCAAAGGGTGTCTTTCCTCTCATTCTGGACCCAGCTGCTGTCTGTCTCCTCTGAGCTCCACTGACTGCAAACACCTGAGGAACCAGACGCATAAACTGAAGAACTTACACATCACGCCAAGTAACGAAACTCTCAAGACTGACTCTCTTTATTCTTAGTATCCCGAAGCATTTATTTGATGTAATCCGTTACTTTTGATACTGTTAATGTATCCTTGCTGAAAAAAGTATATATTTATATATTTCAAAAAAATAACAATAATATTACTGTGTAAGTTGTGTATTTTAACAGTATATCATGACAGCTATTGTCTCTCAGACTCTCAGTGATTTTCTCCACATCTTTATGTCAAACACTTCAGTAATGAAATTGCCCAATTGAATGACACAAGCCCACAAAACTCTCTTCTTTCGGTTCACGGAGCAAGCTAGATCACGAATCATCTCCTGGAGGCAGAAAACCCCCAGATCTTTAAATACCATACCAAGTGACAAACATTGGCAGGCCTGCGTGGATCCAGACAGGAGGGCTGTTTGTTCCCATTCATCTCCAAACAAGACACCTCACGCTCTGCGCTGGAGATCTGAGCGTTGGCTGTCCTCTAATGTCATTTTCTTCATTGGGATCAGCAGGGTTATTTCGTTTAAAGACTGCAGTCTCACTGCTGACAGATGATGATGATGATGATGATGATGGACTTGCTGTAAATGCACGGCAGATTTCAATCCCTCAGGCTAAGCACATGAAATATATATGGGTTTGGCTCTTCCTCTTTACCTGCCTGATCACTTCATGCTGCGGGCGGAAAGATTCGAGAAGAGGCGGTTAAGTTTCGATGGACGTGGTGTTTGTGAATGATTCCTGGCATGGAAGGTGTTTCTTGGAAATAAACCTTCTTGCTAGGGTTGGGCCTGTTGGTGAGAATAAAACATGCTGTTTTCATACTGAGAACAACAAGGTTATGTGCAACGGTGTTCCTGGATCTGCAGACATGGGAATGTGTTTGTACTGTGGTAAAATCACTTCCTTAGTAGCGTAAACCTCACAGTAACAATGTTTCAGTCATTATAGTTTCTGGATGCGCTGCAGTGAATGGGTGCCGTCAGAATGAGAGTCTGATAAAAACATCACAATAATCCACATCACTCCAGTCCATCAGTGAACATCTGGAGAAGACAGAAGATGAAACACATCCAGCATTAAGATGATTTTAACTCAAACACATAGAGTCTATAATCTATAATAACACTTCCTCCAGTGAAAAAATATATATAATAATCCAGCCACATATTTGTTTAAAGCTGTTTTAGACTTTTGAAACGCTGCTTGATCTGTGCAGATTTCTCTCCTGATTCAGACCAGAACACTTTTTCACTGGAGGAAGTGTTATTATGGATAGAGGACTTGTATTTTGGTCAGAAGTGAACATTTAAAGTTAAAAACACAGCTGTTTCAATTTGACGGCACCCATTCACTGCAGAGCATCCATTGATGAGACACTGAAGCAAACTTACATTTCGGACTGATCTATTCTACTGCTTTGTATTTCAATGCGGTTTAACATTTCTGCCAATTTGACACCAAGTTTTAACTTTGAAGACTATAGTAAAGATACAATTTTAAATTGTAATAATATTTCTAAATTTTTACTGTATTTTTGATCAAATAAATGCAGCCTTGGTGAGTGGAAGAGACCAACAATGTTCAAATTTTCTATTAAATATACACTTACAGTCGTAAATCGCACAAACATTTGTCGGCCTAATCTGTCCACTGTCTACCATTTCTTATTGATTGTCTTTGAATAATTAGTACTGTTCAGACTGCTATGTGAAAGCTTCCCAGTCAATATGTTCTTAAACAGTGAATATCTCCACCGAGTTTGTCTCCTGTTATTTTAATGGCACACCCTGAGGTTGCATCAGTCCTCACTCAAGATGTTCAGACTGACAGGAGTTTATTCATTTTTTTTACCCATTGCAATATTTCCTAAAACAAATGCATCACACATTGCCTTCACAGAGGGCAAGTAAGGTAATGCGTCTCTGAAGCAGGTACGTGAAAGAATGCAGTGTGTTGCAGCTCCTTCAGCAATCAATCACACCGAGCGCAGGAGAGCTGCTGTTGCAGTATGTTATCAATGTGCCAGTGGTTAAAGCGGCTCATCAAAGCCTTTAATTCCTGCTGGAGGCCAGATACTCTAATCAACCTGGATCCTTCACTCAAACTCATTTCCTCTGAAATGTTTGAGAACAAATATGTGATTGTTAGATGTTCAAGTAATGATATATTTGGATCCAAACTCCAGAGGCATGAGATATCATATGGATAACCGTTGATGGCCAAAATGTAGTGGATCTTTCCTGAATTTCAGTCTGGCTGTCTGAGATGTTCGGATATTTAAGTCAGGTAAAATGAAAAAAGAAAGAAAGTGTAATTCATTCACAGTTTGTCCTCATTTGACACCTGAGAGCCTGAAAGGGCTCTCTCTCTCTTTGGAAAGATATGTGAGGACAAGGAATTTCCTATAACTGTTAAACAGTTAAACTTAACAACAAGGCACTGTTAAAGCTAATCTACAGTTACAGGGGTAAAATAATGTGAAGTTTCTCATGAACACAAATAGTAGCTGCTTGGAACCTACACATTTTGTGTAATATAAGCAATATTTTAGAATTAAAGTGGTTAGTTAAAAAAAAAGTTCTTGCAAGTTTCATTTTTTCCAGATTTTTTTTAGAGAATTTGTGTGAATCACAAGCTGAAGTGCGTTGTGAATGAAGCATGTTCTTTGCTCTGTTCACATTCTTTGGCAGGACTAATGAGGGTTATGTAGCCCTTCTTTTAATCAGCATTAGTGTTTTTGCATAAATAGATTTTGTGTTTTACTCACAGACTGTGGTGTTGGGTAAAGCTCCATGTGTTCTGCATGATATAAACCCTCATTTTAAATGACATTTATTAATTTAGACTAATTTAATGCACACCGTTTAGTGTACAACATCATTGGAATTGGCTGATTTTGACCAGATTTGCCAAATTAGGGATACGACAGGGATAAAGTCCCACCTTAAGGAAAATGTGCTTCACTCCTATACAGGTCCTTCTCAAAAAATTAGCATATTGTGATAAAGTTCATTATTTTCCATAATGTAATGATAAAAATTAAACTTTCATATATTTTAGATTCATTGCACACCAACTGAAATATTTCAGGTCTTTTATTGTTTTAATACTGATGATTTTGGCATACAGCTCATGAAAACCCAAAATTCCTATCTCAAAAAATTAGCATATCATGAAAAGGTTCTCTAAACGAGCTATTAACCTAATCATCTGAATCAACTAATTAACTCTAAACACCTACAAAAGATTCCTGAGGCTTTTAAAAACTCCCAGCCTGGTTCATTACTCAAAACCGCAATCATGGGTAAGACTGCTGTCCAGAAGGCCATCATTGACACCCTCAAGCAAGAGGGTAAGACACAGAAAGAAATTTCTGAACGAACAGGCTGTTCCCAGAGTGCTGTATCAAGGCACCTCAGTGGGAAGTCTGTGGGAAGGAAAAAGTGTGGCAAAAAACGCTGCACAACGAGAAGAGGTGACCGGACCCTGAGGAAGATTGTGGAGAAGGACTGATTCCAGACCTTGGGGGACCTGCGGAAGCAGTGGACTGAGTCTGGAGTAGAAACATCCAGAGCCACCGTGCACAGGCTTCATGCTTCCATCTGCTGAAAAGCTTTATGGAGATGAAGATTTCGTTTTTCAGCACGACCTGGCACCTGCTCACAGTGCCAAAACCACTGGTAAATGGTTTACTGACCATGGTGTTACTGTGCTCAATTGGCCTGCCAACTCTCCTGACCTGAACCCCATAGAGAATCTGTGGGATATTGTGAAGAGAAAGTTGAGAGACGCAAGACCCAACACTCTGGATGAGCTTAAGGCCGCTATCGAAGCATCCTGGGCCTCCATAACACCTCAGCAGTGCCACAGGCAGATTGCCTCCATGCCACGCCGCATTGAAGCAGTCATTTCTGCAAAAGGACTCCCGACCAAGTATTGAGTGCATAACTGAACATAATTATTTAAGGTTGACTTTTTTTGTATTAAAAACACTTTTCTTTTATTGGTCGGATGAAATATGCTAATTTTTTGAGACAGGCATTTTGGGTTTTCATGAGCTGTATGCCAAAATCATCAGTATTAAAACAATAAAAGACCTGAAATATTTCAGTTGGTGTGCAATGAATCTAAAATATATGAAAGTTTAATTTTTATCATTACATTATGGAAAATAATGAACTTTATCACAATATGCTAATTTTTTTTTAGTGTATGATTGGAGAAAAGTAGTTTATTTTCATTAAAAATTATATTATACAAATAAATCAGCTAAAGTGATAATATTTGTAGAAATTAATACTTGTTCAAAACAATAACTTTAGCAAAGTCTAAACCATATTCTGTATCGAAATGTACAGTTTACATGTAATCACTTGTTCACTGTCATTTATATTAGATCAAAGTAGTGTCCGCATGCACTGAGTTCCCCTTCAGGAACTCGAGCTGCGTCCGGTATGGGAACGCCCTTCAGCGTGACCGGCTCTGAATAACGTGTAATCAGTCCCACGACTGGGCGTGACGTCATAGGCGGGTGATGTAGCAACCAGGAAGCTTTAAAAGCACGTTAGGTGGAACAAGCTTCAGCTTTTCTGTGTGTGTGTGTAAGTCGCTATTTGTTTGTGAGTCTTATTTAGTGTTGTCTGTCCACTGATAACTCCATTATATCAAACTTCAGTCAAGAGAAGTTTTTTGGGCTAAAGCAGGCAGTGTTTAGGCTGTGTGTTTTCCCTGCCCACAAGATAAAAATATATTGGGGTAAGGACATACGCAGTTTAAGTGCTGTCTGCTTGCGAACGAAGCACGCAGAATCAGCTCTCGAAGGAGTCAACGGCCCACGATGCGACCGTTTGTTACTGCTTTACTTCACTCTCAGAAGGCTCTCTTTGAGGAGGTAGCCTTCACTAGCGTTTCACGCGTTGCTGCTCCCACTTTCGCAGAGTCGTTGCAGTGGCTGTGCTCGCGGGTTTCCCTCTTGGATCCGGCGGAAGGAATGTAGACGGGTGATTTCCTAGATCTACAGCTCATTTTCGAGGCTCGGAAGCCAACGCTGCAGTTTCTTCCCCCTCTAAGAGTGAACTCGCTGTTGCAGCTATTTATATCTGAGGAGACTGATATTGTTTGTGTGACCAAACGGCTCACACGCTGCCGAGGCAACACGTGTATTACATAATTTTCCGTTTTTGATATGAATCTTACCACACCAGACCGTGTTTACTCATTTGGTTGTTTCGCTCCATTTAATAATGAGGAATTAAATGAGGCATGTATCTGACTATGAGAAGTTAGATATTTCATTTTTGATATGAGTCTTACCATGCCAGACCATCGTCTGGTTGTTTAGCTGCATTTAATTCTGAGGAATTAAATTCAGTATTTATCTGACTATGAGAAGTTAGATATATCACTTCGATATGAATTGTATTGTTTCTCATCTGATTGTTTGATTGCATTTAATTCGGAGGAATATAATGACATATTAGTCTCACTTTAAGAAGTTAGATATACAGGAGCTCTTGGGATGAAAAATTTGAGAAAGAGCACATGTTTACCTCTCTTCTTCTGAGGAGGTTGAGGCGGTCATCAGGGACTGCTGGGATGGAGCAGTCCCAACCTATCGTGTTCCAGCTCCTCATTCTGGGGGCGTCACTTCTCGTACTCCACAGAGTCTAGAGTCAGAGTGGTGCTCCTAGGGTGAAGGCTTCTAGCAGAAAGTGGTTCTGTGGACTGTCATTCTCACTGGAAAGTTTTTGTTGTAAATGAAAGTCCTGGGGTTAAGACTTAATGCCAAGAAAAGTGTGCTTTCTCTAGTACAGAGAACCACTTATCTGGGCATGGTGTGGGATTCGACCTCAGTGCAGGAACAGATGTCTCCTGTTCGGATCGAGTTGATCCTCACCACAGTCATGAGAGTAAGAAAACCAGTCACTCACTGTCAAGCAGTTCTAGACTGCTGGGTCTGATGGCAACTCCGTCCAATGTGATACCTCTTGGCCTGCTGTACATGAGACCCAGCGGTGGTCTTTTATATCAATCCCCAGGGTTCTGCACTCACGCCGTTTGTACAAACTAGCATACCAGATCTTTGTGTGGTCCCAGGGAAAACTCCTCTTGCGGTGAGTAGTTCACATTCCTTGGCATCTGAATATGGGAGCAGACATCCTGTTGAGGCAGGGGCCGAGGCCCGGAAATGGAGTCTTCAGCCCAAGGTGGTGAAGCAGATATCGAGAATATTTGGTCAGGTGGATCTGTTTGCGATTCAGATGTCATCGCACTGTCCCCTTAGGTTCTCTCAGACTCATCCGGCTCCACTTTGGCTGGATGCCATGGTGCAGACTTGGCAGAGGCTTCGTCTGTACAGTCCCAGGAGTTCTGGCGAGAGTACGCTGGGATGTGGTCCGTCTTCTGTTAATAGCTTCATTCTGGCCGACCGAGTATGGTTCTCGGACCTGATTTCTCTCCTCGATGGCGCTCCATGGGAGATTCCCATTAGAAGGGATCTCCTCTCACAGGCGAAGGGCGCGCCTCTGCACGGAGCTTGGAAGCTGTAGGTGTGGCCTCTGAGGAGGCACAACTCATAGCTTCCAGTCTCTCAACCGAGGTGGCTGAGAACATCCTCCAATCCAGAGTTCCCTCCACGAGGGAACTGTATGCCTTGAGGTGAAAACCTGTCATCTCCTTGTGTGGAGACTGCAGGCTTGACCCAGTTAACTGCCCAGTTGGTACAGTTCTGGAGTTCCTGCAGGCCATTCTCTCTGCAGGGTTGAGCCACTCCACCCTGAAGGTCTACGCGGTGGTCATTGCGGCTTACTGCGCCCCTCTTGGTGGCCATTCAGTGGGCAGACACCTTCTGGTTTCAATTTTCCTCTGCTGTGCACTGAGGCTAAGGCTGAGGTCAAAAGAAGATTATGCTAAGATTATCCTTAAACCTTGAGTCCTCTGATCTCCCCTCACCATTGGGAGTCAAGGCTCACTCAACCCGAAGTATGGCGGCCTCCAAGGCCCTCTTGTCATGTGTGTCTAATCAGGACATCTGCAACACAGCTGGATGGTCCAAGCCCCTCACATTTGTCAGATTTTTTGGTCTAGATCTGCGAGCCACTCCAGGCTCTTCTGTTCTATAGCCTTATGCTGGGTACACACAAAAAGATAATCGGGCTAATTTTGGGCCGATTTCCCCCCTTCCGACAATCCTAGCAATGTCCTGATTATCTTGATGGTTCTAGAGATTATCTTATCAGATTTTCCCTAGGTGTGAGGTGTATTAAGAGTGTCCGAACCTGATTGGAAGAACGTTGGAGCTGCCCCGACCGCGAATCGTAAATATTCAACATGTTTAATATTTATGTTCAGAAATCCTGATGTGTGGGGGAACCCCGAGGACAAACACCTGCACGCTCTGGAGATTATCACGTAAAACTAAACAATATCCAATCAAAAAGCGAGATGATGGAAGACGGAAGCAGTCATGGTGCAGCACAAAGTGAAATTGATGTGGTGATGGTGGATCAGCTTGTTGTTGTGGCAACAGCACGAATGTTTATTCAACGTGTCGTGTATAAAATCATTCCAAACACCATCATTGCAATGTCTTCCTGCATATCGTCCGCCATGCTTATTCTGAAGTCTCGTGAGATTTTGCGAGATTTCCTGTGTTCACAGTCGAGACTGTGTGTGGTGTTCTGTCTTTGTCACATCATGGCACACCACACACTATTGGAGCAAAACGGTTAAATCTAGGATTTTTTTATCCTCCTGTTTGTGGTCTATCACATTTTGAAAATCTTATAAGATGTAAAAAAATCTTTTGGTGTGTACCCAGCATTAGCTGTGCTCCTCGTATACACACTAGGCAGGGATTTGCAATTCTGGTGGCGTGGGTATTCTCGTTCCCTGTGACGTCTCGCCCATTCATGGGATTGCACATGTTATTGAGAGCCGGTCACGCTGAAGGGCGTTCCCATAGCATTTTCGGATGCAGTGTCTCGTTCCCTTCAGGGAAACATGGTTACATACATAACCTGGGACATTTTGCCTTAAGAGCTTTCAAAGAGAATAAAATCATATGTGTCATTTGTGCATCTTTAGGCTTGTTGTGTCCTTATTATTTATAATTATGTCATATATCTGATAAAACAATCTTCTAACGCTTAATAGATAATGTTATATTCCGTAGTTAAATATTCCCATGATAAACTTTTAATTTAATAACCCACATGTCAAAGAGAAAACCTTGGAGTGTCATAACACATGTGGATCAAGTTTATTTTAAAGTTTAAAGTCTTAAAGTCACTTCTTGCTTTTGGATACTATGTTTAGTTTTAAAGTGTCTAAAAGGGTTTGTAAAGTGTAAACGTGATGAAGGGTTCGTGTCCGCCTAATTCCCACGCGCGTGCCCAAGCTCGTATTACACAGATAAAGGGTTAAAGCAGCAGCCTAGAGCACTTTCAAAGAGAGGCAGGTGTCCCAATACCAACCCAGCTCTGGACCAGATGTTTTTAATCCTCTCTCTAGAACTACAGAGAAATTCATAACTGTCATTGCGCGTCAGGCAAGTTTTGTGGTCAGGAGAATAGCCTTTGTTGCTCAAGAGTCAAAACTATAAGAGACTATAATACAGAGATCTAAATGCACATTCCTCTCTCTGTATTCTGAATCACTGGGAGTTTTTTTTTTTTTTTTGATCTCCTGCTGCTTGGAAGCTAAAGGCGCAGAATTCTGGCTCAGGTGTTTCAATAAAATTAGGTTAGTAACTCCTCAAAATAAATCCTCGTTCCTGCCCTCCGACATGTGGTGGATGCTGTTTCCTCGCTGGATTTGGTTCATCTCGGGACAGTTTTTGCTGCTATTTGTGGAGAGGCAATGTGTGAAAGGCATGACTTTGCAGACAGTTCCCTATTCACACGCAGGGATCTGTCCAAACGACATGAACCCAAACTTGTGGGTTGATGCAATGAGCACCTGCACGAGAGAATGTGAATCTGATCAGGTTTGACTTTTCATTCCATTTAAATTAGTTGTCATTTTGACTGCATGCATGCATGTGTATATATGTATATGTATATCAGTGATGCGCAGGTCAATGTATAAACAACCCACACCCGACCGTTGTTTTCAACTAACCCGCCCGTAACTCGGACCGCAAAAAAATGAAAATAAAATATTTTACCCGACCCGCTTCCTGACCCGCATTTTTTAACAGTAGTAAATGCGTCGCCCCTTTATATTAATATAATTACTTAAATAGGCTTTAGCCTACAGGATAATAAGCGTTATGACTGCACACATAAGGCTTGCCACAAAGAACCGGTTAAAGTAGCTAATGATTATGCATGTGTCTAAATTAGCAAGGAGACATTTAATTGTTTAGTAATAAACTTGTGTTTTGACAACTGTGTCGCTGCTAAGATGAAGTTGACGATGCAGACATGAACGCCATGAGACATGAACGCCAGAGAGAAATGCACATTTCATATGGATTACATAATCAGAGAGTAGCCTATTTATTTTGGTTTGAATATTTTCGTTCAAAAGTAGACATTTCAAGCTTTCTTTAATATATTGCCTATATTTCTTTTTAGACCCACCGACTAAAAGATTAAGACACTACCTGACCCAAAATATCACCCAAAGTTTCTACAGCTTTTTTCTTAGCTATTTCAGAATCTGGAAAAATGACTGGGGCTAACTTGTTACTGCAGAGCGATATGAATGTGTGTGATGTACGGCATGATAAATGCTCGTCACTTCTGCTGCCGAAACTTGGTCAGCCTGTGGGTCATTTGGTTTATTGAAAACGATTGCACTGTTTTTGCATGTTTCTTGATGTGTTTTTTTTCTGTGGTACTCACATGCACCATGTCGCTTCTCGTCATATTCTCCTCCATGTCCCACAGAAAAAAAGCTCTCTCTGCTTCGCCATCTACAGGTCTTAACCAAGGGTATGCTGCGGTCCATTCGCTATTAAAAGTGCATCTTCTCTTTTTCGTGGCCATTAACCTGACCGAACAGCGCGCGCGTCAACAGTTTGATTGACGTACGACTCAGCCTATCGACTAATGCATTTATTGCTCTCCTCTGAACTATTGGACATAAATTAACAGTGCGCCTATGGACGTATCCGTGTATTTATTAGGAAGGGTCGAATGAAAAAGTGGGACAGCTGCTCAATTTGAATGAGGCGGGACAAAGGGTAAAATTGCTGTACAACGTAAAGCGTGATAGGTGGTCACTGGTATTCGCGCCAGTTATTCAGCCAATAAAGTGTAGGCCTATATATTTCAAAATAGTTTATAGTACTATATAAATGACAAAGGTTTAATTGGCATCTTTATTTCAAAGGACCCGACCGACCGCGACCCGAATATCATTACAAATATTTTTGGATGACTAGTGAACGCTAGTGATGGGTCGTTCGCGAATGTATGTGAATGAAGGGAGCTGGCTCGCATATCTGAAGAGCCGACTCTATTTAAAAAAATATAGCCTATAGAAATTAAATCATTATGTAATAATGAAATTATCACGGCTTACGCTGCTGGAAGGAACACGGAACCTAAGGATAAACGAAACAAGGCTTCATTATATCCAACATAGGCATTATCCAAATATGGATCACAGAGGAAGACACAGGTAAGTAACTGGTGACTGGTAACAAGTAACAAGTAACAAGTAGACCCGACAAAACAGAACTGAAAGGACAAGGCTTTTATACAAGGGATAATGGGGAAACACAGGTGGATGGAATCACTAAATTAACCGGGAAATAGAACACATGGAGAAGTGAATAGACACACCTGGGAACTAATCAAACCACACACGGAAGACAGAAACTGGAACACAGGGGCAAAAACACACAAAATGAGTCCAGGTATGTGACAGTACTCCCCCCTCCCGGTAGGTGCGTCCTCGCACCGTAGAAACAACAAAGGGAGGCGTGGGTGGGAACTTGGGAGGAGGTTCCGGTGGAGGACAGCCTCCCAGGAGGGGGCCAGCAGACAGGGACCACAGAGGAAGGAGCCAGGACGGAGACGACGGAGGGAGGAGCCAGGGAGGAGACAGGAGGGATCTGAAGCAGGAGGCACCCAGCAGGGCCCAGGCCACAGCCATAACGGCCCAAGGTGGGGCCGACGGTGGAAGGAGCCATGGAGGAGGAGCACGAGGCGGAGACGGAGAGCCGAAGAGCCAGGGTGACGGGGAGGAGCCGGAGGTCCTAGGCGGAACAGATGGCTCTGGTGACTGACGCGGCGATGTGGATCTGGAAGGCCGCGGTGAGGCCAGAGTGACCGAGGAATGAGGTGTAGCCGAGGGGATGAAGGAGCCTGACGGAGCCGGAGGGACGGAGGGATGAGGCGAAGCCGGAGGAGTGGAGTCCCGAGGCATAGGATGGACGACGCCAGACCAAGGCGGAGCCGGAGGGACGAGGGAGCCAGGCAGAGCCTGCGGACTGCCGGGCCACGGCGGAGAGGAAGGAGCTAGGAGCCATGGTGGAGCCGACGGGTCAACGGGCCGAGGCGGAGTCCAGGCCTCAGAGGCTGGAGGCGGAGGTGAGGGAGACGCTATCCATGACACACTACGGAAATAAAAAGACTGAGGAAAAAACGGAACACAAAACGGAGGGAAAACACGCAGTTTTTAACTTTTTGGTCGGGTCTTCTGTCACGGCTTACGCTGCTGGAAGGAACACGGAACCGAAGGATAAACGAAACAAGGCTTTATTATATCCAACATAGGCATTATCCAAACATGGATCACAGAGGAAGACACAGGTAAGTAACTAGTAACTGGTAGCAAGTGGCAAGTTACAAGTAACAAGTAGACCCAACACAACAGAATTGAAAGGACAAGGCTTTTATACAAGGGATAATGGGGAAACACAGGTGGATGGAATCACTAAATTAACCGGGAAATAGAACACATGGAGAAATGAATAGACACACCTGGGAACTCATCAAACCACACACGGAAGACAGAAACTGGAACACAGGGGCAAAAACACACAAAATGAGTCCAGGTATGTGACAGAAATAATGGATGCATTTTAATTATTTAAAATAACTGACTAATTCAAAGAACAAAAAAATAATGTATTTCGACTGTCTGATCACCCTTACATTCTGTTCCTGTCAATCATATACAAGGTGTCAACCAATTATATGGCATGAGGGAGGGGCCGAGCCATCACACACACACACACACACACACACACACACACACACACACACACACACCACACACACAGTGTCAAACTCGGAGGAGAGGAGAGGAAAAACACAACAGCTTTTGAAAACCAAACAAAAGCAGGAAAATGAGTAAAAAGCACAGCAGCATTTGGAATCATTTTAATGATCATCAGCCCATCGATCGAAAGTAAGGCAGCTTGCATTTCTGAATGCAAATCTCTCATAAAATAAAAATATGGTCAGCATTGTGTGTGTGTGTTCATGCTAGTTATACAAAACATAACTAGTGAGATAGTTCATGCTGACTATATAACATGCCAAAAAAGAGGGACCAGTTTAATCCTTTCAGTTATTTATTTTTCTTTAATATGGGTTGTATTTGTTTTGTAATGTTGTTGTTTCTATACATTCAAAAGTTGTAATTTAAATGCAAATGTTTAATAGTATTCTTTTTTCATAACAAATCAATGCATTTTTAAAGAAATTGTGAGTATGATTTCATTTAATAATTTAATTAGAATTGTTTTCACACCTATCATAGTCAAAACATTATTGTTTTTTAAAGAGCCGTTTGTGAGCCAAAAGAGCCCGCTCTTTTCAGTGAGCTGAGTCAAACGAGCCGGCTCAGGAAAAAGAGCCGAAATGCCCATCACTAGTAACCGCAGGCACCCGCTCATTTTGGATCAACCCGCGCATCACTGATGTATATGTATATGTATATATTTTTTAATGCATGTCTATTTCATGTACATATATATGTATATTAACACAGTTTTATATACAAGCTACGTGAATGCATACATGTCTGCTTCATGTATATATACATTTATATGCAGTTTGTATGTATTACCATTACATTCATGTCAATTTTATTCATACACACACACACACACACACACACACACACACACAGTATATATATATATATATATATATATATATATACACACACACAATATTATATATGTTACTCCCATGCATGCAATATATTATATATACATATTACTTGCACGCATGTCCATTATTTATATATATATATATATATATATATATATATATATAGTACTGTACAGACCAAAAGTTTGGACACACCTTCTCATTCAAAGAGTTTTCTTTATTTTCATGACTATGAAAATGGTAGAGTCACACTGAAGGCATCAAGGGCTATTTGACCAAGAAGGAGAGTGATTGGGGTGCTGCGCCAGATGACCTGGCCTCCACAGTCACCGGACCTGAACCCAATCCAGATGGTTTAGGGGTGAGCTGGACCGCAGACAGAAGGTAAAAGGGCCAACAAGTGCTAAGCATCTCTCGGGGAACTCCTTCAAGACTGTTGGAAGACCATTTCAGGTGACTACCTCTTGAAGCTCATCAAGAGAAAGCCAAGAGTGTGCAAAGCAGGAATCAAAGCAAAAGGTGGCTACTTTGAAGAACCTACAATATGACATATTTTCAGTTGTTTCACACTTTTTTGTTATGTATATAATTCCATATATAATTCCACATGTGTTAATTCATAGTTTTGATGCCTACAGTGTGACTCTACAATTTTCATAGTCATGAAAATAAAGAAAACTCTTTGAATGAGAAGGTGTGTCCAAACTTTTGGTCTGTACTCTATATATATATATATATAAATTTGAAATTTATATTATGTATAATTCTTTTCATTCATATAATCATGATTATCAAGAGCATACAACTGCAGCATCCTGCAAAATGATGCATTCACTCCTTGCTTTGTTCAGGAATGTGAAACATTCGAAAAGTGCTGTGCCAATGTTTGTGGCAATCGTAGCTGTGTGGCGGCCCGATTCATCGATGCTTCAGGAAAGAAAGGGCCCATGGGCATGCCAAAGGAGCCGTCCTGTGACAAGTTCTTGTGCCTTCAGCAGGGCTCCGAGTGTGAAATCTGGGATGGCCAGCCTATGTGCAAGTGTCGCGACCGCTGCGAGAGAGAGCCCCACTTTACCTGCGCCTCAGACGGGATGACCTACTATAACAAGTGCTACATGGATGCAGAAGCGTGCTCAAAGGGCATCTCCTTATCGGTGGTGATGTGCCGCTTCCGCCTCACCTGGCCTAACACTAGTCCACTCCCGATGGGCACCACGGCATTGCCCACCACCCCAGAAGATGTGCACGCTCCTGTCATGATCAACAGCCCATCGCAGCAATTCGTGTTCGTTGGCGACACGGCCAGCTTCCTTTGCGAAGTTGCTGGCCGACCAACGCCCGAGATAACCTGGGAGAAGCAGATGGACGTCCAGGGAAACGTAGTCTTAAAACCCAACCACATGCATAGGAATGTTGTGGTCACCAACATCGGTCAGCTGGTTATCTACAATGCTCAATTGCAAGATGCAGGAGTCTATACATGCTTGGCCACAAATGCAGGTGGATCTATCCGAGCACATTTTCCACTGTCCATACTTGAGCAAGAGCCAGTCACAAAGTTGAACTCAACATATTTCCCAGCAGAGGAGTGCTTTAAGGTGCCTAATAGTGAAGATTGTGGGGAGGAAAAGCTGAGTTGGTTTTACGACCCCCAGAGGAACAACTGCTACACCTTCACCTACGGCAACTGCAGCAAAAACCGCAATCACTTTGACGCTTATGAGACCTGCATGTCGTCCTGTCGAGATGAACTCGCAGCTCCTTGTAACCTTCCCATCTACCAGGGACCTTGTAAGGCTTATGAACCTCGCTGGGCCTATAACAGCTCCCAGCGCCGGTGCCAACCGTTCGTATACGGTGGCTGCAAAGGCAACGAGAACAACTTCAAAACCAAAGAATCGTGCGAGGACACCTGCCCGTTCACAAGGAGCCTTCGCTGCAAGCTGTGCAAGCCGCGCCACAAGATGGTGACCAGCTTCTGCAAGAGCGATTTTGTGATTCTGGGACGCATGAAGGAGCTGACCGAGGACCAAGACTCGGGTCACGCTCTGATCACCGTGGAGGAGATCCTGAAGGATGAGAAAATGGGGCTGAAATTTTTCGGAAATGAGCCCTTGGAGGTGACATTGCAGAGCATGGACTGGGCCTGTCCGTGTCCGAACATCACCACCTCCGATGGCCAGATCATCATCATGGGGGACGTCAGCAACGGTATGGCTGTCCTTCAGCCTGACAGCTTCATCGTCCTTTCCAGCGCCCGGCGCGTCCGTAAGCTCCGAGAGGTCATCAACAAAAACACTTGTGACATATTAAAAGAGTTCATCTAGTAGGACCTTTTCCATCATGTAAAGTAACGATTAAATCCCTGTTCTGATGTTGTAAGAATTGGTCTTTTATGTACAGCATTTTGCACCCAGACCATTTGCTTTGACAAGCTCAGATATGTTTCTACAGCTTGAATAGAAATGCTAACATCAACTTGGAAGGTTTTTATAAGAGTTGCCCTTACAGTTAAAGTAAAAGAAAATTTGTGGACATAGGACCCATGAATCAAATACATCTGCTTGCCCAAAAACCCCATAATACATTTAAGTACTGGAAATTAATTATTGTAATGCTGTGTCATTTGATGATTTTGATAAATTAACTTTTTTCTCTTTGCTTGTTTGATCTTCATGGCAGAAGATGTGTTGTTGTTGTTCCTAGTAATGAAATGATTGTTGTGTTATAGAGTTAAATTCATTTACTGTACTTAGATAAGTTGTATAATATTGAACATAAGATTGCTAGGAGAAATAACTCGTCTTTAAGGCTCTATTGTGTATAGAACTGAGTACATATGATTTAGCACGGACTGCATTTAATTGTAAGCTATTTATTTTATTTTTTTAATCTTTTTTTTTTTTTTACCAAAATGCTGTCTGTCAATTCCTAAAAGCACTTACATATTTCTACAGATGTCCTTTTATTATCTTTCAAGTTCAGTGTCTGTCATGATTTGCACTGAGAAGTGACATAAAAATAAACATTTGAAACTCTAAGCTTAATTCTTTCACTTTTTCAAGTGCACAACATCAATTACACAAGCATATTCTTTGCCAAATGTTTGTAAAGAAATCTGCAACACAAGCAGTGTTTAACCGTTTGAGTTCATCTTCAGTGGAATTTTGGCTAGGACTTCTTTACCTGGTTTAAACTTGGTGGGGAGTTTTTTTTTTTTAGTAAGGCAAGACACTACAGGTGAATGGAGTAAAAAATGACTAATAGAAGTCACCATACTTACACAGCTGATTGATTAGGATAAAAAAATGCACTTTTCAGAATTACAGGTTTTCCTGAATTGTTATGTTTAAAGATGCAAAATAATGCATTATCTAATTAAATATGCACCCGTTTTCTCACATTTCCAGAAAATAAATCTAAACATTGGATAAAGCCAGGTTCAACATTTTTATTTGACTTTGTTGACATATTGGAGTCAAAGGTTTTTACAGAGGGGATTTTGGATTTCTCTTTTTATCACTCCATAAATTAAAAAATTCTGTTAACAGACAGATTGTTTTCAGCAATTAAATATGACCTATATACCAAGTGAATGAGATATGAACAAACCCCTCAGTAAAAACCCTAAAACTCTAAATGCTGGTCTATGTAAGAGCTGCTGAAGTGGAGGAAAAACTATTTCTAGAAAACTGCCTTCAAAGATTTCAATTGAATCCACAGGCACAAACAGAAAAAGTGCAATCAAATAAACACATCCTGAAATTCCAGAACTGACCAGTGCATTACAAAACAATGATTGTGTCAGTTGTGTCTTGCCTTAAATGATAACTTTGGGTGAAATGGATGACCTCTTCCGTGCTGTTGCACAAATGCAAATAGCGTTTGAGACGTGTTAGATGTTTGCCTCCAGTATGGACGAGGTCCGTTGGGTCAGACACAGGGCCATGCTGAGATTCTGGGTGAGCTAGAAGATGAAGAAACTGCTCAGATATCAGCTTTATCCACTTGGGACTTCCTCTAATGTCTTCCTGTTCCTCACAGACTCGACGGACCTACAGCGGCGTGTTCCCGTTTAACATCGAATCATAAAGCAGATGTTTGCCAAGGAAATATGTACATTAATAAATAACAATCTAAATTAATATTACAATCAATATACAGTGCCTTGCTTTTTCTAGTTAAAAGTTGCCTAATTGGTTGATAATTATAGGGAACAGCACTGGTTTCACTGAAAGTCAAATTTGGAGCCATAATTACTATTCATATAACACTGGGATATATCCAAAAAGGTTACCTCAGATAACACCGTGATGTCTTTACAGAAACACAGTTTATATGTTTGGCATGGATGACTGTGAGACTGTGTGGGGTTTGATACGCACAGCAGAACTCATGTTTGTCCATTCAGTCATTTTTCAGGTGGACGTTTTATATATAATAAGGTTTATTTTTATTCATTTTTTATTTATTTAATGCACATATATATAATGCACGCAAATATTTGTTTGAGACAAATCATTCAATGCAACTGACAGATCAATATCCTGCTGAATTTAGATTTTCTTTTTAACCCTTTAAAGCCGGACATACAAAATAATATATATATATATATATATATATATATATAATTTATTTTTATTTTTTTAATAAATGGAAGAGTTTATTGAATCTTCAGAAAAAATATTGAAAAAAAAAAAAAGATCCCCATGTGCTTTGTATCATATTTGATCCATCAGGCTTTTATGGCTCAGATAATCTAATAAAGTGAGAATATGAAAGAAAAAAAAACTGCTCAGTTTTATTTAGAATAAAAATATGTTAAATGCTGCTATTTAAATGAAATTGTGATGCTTGTAATGTAAATCAATGAGTTCTTTCTAACAGTACAGCGAATACTGATATAAAACCAAGTCATCGCTCAATATCTCCAGTAATCTGTCTCAGTTCTTTATTTGTATAGCGCTTTTTATAATACAAATCATTGCAAAGCAACTTATCTATAATATCTAGAATATTTAGTAGTAGCTTATCAGTGGTGACTGTCAGTTTGTGCACGTATGACAGGAATTTAAGGAAAAATCAATTAAAGATGTAGTCAACCAGACGATGAACATTATTAATAGCAATTATTATATGATGCAATCACACTTGTAGCAATATTTGTTAGTTGTGTGTATTGTGGTTGATTGCAGGTGTACACCTGCGGGTGTCGCTGTTGGACAGTGTTTTCTCTACTTCCTGTTGGCCTTCTGTAGCAAATCGTAGCTCCGTGTAGCTGTTTTTATTTTATTTTTTTCTCTAGAATCTTTATCTTACTATCACTCTCTGTTTTTCAAAGTGGTAAAATATAACTTAATTCACACCATATTTCTGATATTATCGATCAATCTTATCAGATTAACTTTGATGTTCACTTTTATTTTATATCCGTGAGTGCAGTACACCTGCAAAGCGTTAGCACTCGTTAGCTTGTCATTAGCGTCTTCATTCGAACCTATCGCTGTTTTCTTTTCTCCTCTCCCTCGCTCCAGTTTTTCACAAGTTCATCAAACAACCGCAGTAAGAAGTTTCATCAAGCACGGTGAGTAATGGCTTCTCCTATCATTGTTTCTTGCACCTCTTGCCACATGTACAGTTTATCTATCTCTGTCGCTGATGAGGGATTCACATGTGATAAATGCAGGGTAATAGTTAGGCTGACAGAGAAGATTTCAGAATTAGATACACGCATCCAAACTTTAATTGAGGACAGTAAGAATGTTAGGGCTCTAGATACGGCTTTGGATGCGTCTAGCTCAGGGATTCCTGTACATTGTTCGGTTCCGGAAACAGAGCCCCTGCAGCAGGGCAACTGGGTGACAGTGAGGCAGCGTAGTCGTGGGTCAAAACACCGCTCTTCTGTTCCGATCAAAACATTAAACAGGTTCTCCCCACTCAGTGATGCACCCACTGAGAAACCTGATGAAAGTGCTCTAGTTATTGGTGATTCTATTGTACGGAACGTGAATATAGAGACACCAGCCACCATAGTCAAATGTTTACCGGGAGGCAGAGCGCCTGACATCTTGGCAAATTTAAAAGTGCTGGCTAATGCTAAACGTAAATACAGTAAGATTGTTATTCATGCCGGCGCTAATGATGTTCGACTTCGCCAGTCGGAGATCACTAAAAATAACATTAAAGAGGTGTGTGAACTTGCAAGCACGATGTCAGACACTGTAATATGCTCTGGTCCCCTCCCTGCTTACCGTGGTGATGAGATGCATAACAGATTGTCATCAATCAATGGCTGGATGTCTAAGTGGTGCCCACAGAATAACATAGGTTTCATAGACAATTGGACAAGCTTTTGGAGCAAACCTGACCTGTTGAAAAGAGATGGTCTTCATCCCTCCTGGGGTGGCGCCACTCTTCTCTCTAGAAATATGGCAAATAGTCTTAGTGTTTATACTTGACTAACTGGGTCGGGAAGCAGACAGACTGGCTAAACCGACCGTCTGCTAGCTGCCTCACGTCACAGAGGTCAGTTAATTCTCAGCACATAGAGACTCTTTCACCTAGATATCACACTATAGAGACTGTGTCTGTTCCCCGAACTAGAAAATACAAAAAACGTCCAAACCAAGTTAAGATTAACAATTTAATTGAGGTTCAACAAATAAAAAACAGAAGCAATATGGATAAACAAATGATAAAGCTTGGCTTATTGAATATCAGATCCCTTTCTACGAAAACACTTTTTGTAAATAATATGATCACTGATCATAATATAGATGTACTCTGTTTGACAGAAACCTGGCTAAAACCTGATGATTACATTATTTTAAATGAGTCCACCCCCCAAGATTACTGTTATAAACATGAGCCGCGTCTAAAAGGCAAAGGTGGAGGTGTTGCTTCAATTTATAACAACGTTTTCAGGATCTCTCAGAGAGCAGGCTACAAGTATAACTCGTTTGAAGTAATGGTGCTTCATTTAACATTATCCAGAGAAACAAATGTTAATGATAAATCCCCTGTTATGTTTGTACTGGCTACTGTATACAGGCCACCAGGGCACCATACAGACTTTATTAAAGAGTTTGGTGATTTCACATCCGAGTTAGTTCTGGCTGCAGATAAAGTCTTAATAGTTGGTGATTTTAATATCCATGTTGATAATGAAAACGATGCATTGGGATCAGCATTTATAGACATTCTGAACTCTATTGGTGTTAGACAACACGTTTCAGGACCTACTCATTGTCGAAATCATACTCTAGATTTAATACTGTCACATGGAATTGATGTTGATAGTGTTGAAATTATTCAGCCAAGTGATGATATCTCAGATCATTATTTAGTTCTGTGCAAACTTCATACAAGTATTGTTACAACAAGTGTTCTTGTTACAAGTATGGAAGAACCATCACTTCTAACACAAAAGACTGCTTTTTAAGTTATCTTCCTGATGTATCCAAATTCCTTAGCATATCCAAAACCTCAGAACAACTTGATGATGTAACAGAAACTATGGACTCTCTCTTTTCTAACACTTTAAATACAGTTGCTCCTTTACGCTTAAGGAAGGTTAAGGAAAACAGTTTGACACCATGGTATAATGAGCATACTTGCACCCTAAAGAGAGCAGCCCGAAAAATGGAGCGCAGCTGGAGGAAAACAAAACTAGAGGTATTTCGTATTGTTTGGCGGGAAAGTAACATATCCTACAGAAAAGCATTAAAAACTGCTAGATCCGATTACTTTTCTTCTCTTTTAGAAGAAAACAAACAACCCCAGGTATTTATTCAATACAGTGGCTAAATTAACGAAAAATAAAGCCTCAACAAGTGTTGACATTTCCCAACACCACAGCAGTAATGACTTTATGAACTACTTTACTTCTAAAATCGATACTATTAGAGATAAAATTGCAACCATTCAGCCGTCAGCTACAGTATCACATCAGACAGTGCACTATAGACCCCCTGAGGAACAGTTCCACTCATTCTCTACTATAGGAGAGGAAGAATTGTATAAACTTGTTAAATCATCTAAACCAACAACATGTATGTTAGACCCTATACCATCTAAGCTCCTAAAAGAGGTGCTTCCAGAAGTCATAGATCCTCTTCTGACTATTATTAATTCCTCATTGTCATTAGGATATGTCTCCAAAACCTTCAAACTGGCTGTTATTAAGCCTCTCATCAAAAAACCACAGCTTGACCCCAAAGAACTAGTTAATTATAGACCAATCTCGAATCTCCCTTTTCTGTCCAAGATACTAGAAAAGGTGGTATCCTCACAATTATATTCCTTCTTAGAGAAAAATGGTATATGTGAGGATTTCCAGTCAGGATTTAGACCGTATCATAGTACTGAGACTGCTCTTCTTAGAGTTACAAATGATCTGCTCTTATCATCTGATCGTGGGTGTATCTCTCTATTAGTTTTATTGGATCTTAGTGCTGCGTTTGACACAATTGACCACAAAATTCTTTTGCATAGACTTGAACACTTTGTTGGCATCAGTGGAAGTGCATTAGCATGGTTTAAATCGTACTTATATGACCGCCATCAGTTCGTAGCAGTGAATGAAGCTGTATCATATCGATCACAAGTGCAGTATGGAGTACCTCAAGGCTCAGTACTAGGGCCGCTACTCTTCACGCTTTATATCTTACCCTTGGGAGATCTCATCAGGAAACATGGTGCTAGCTTTCACTGTTATGCTGATGATACTCAACTCTATATTTCTTCGCAGCCCGGTGAAACACACCAATTTGAAAAACTAATGGATTGCTTAGTCGATATAAAAAACTGGATGACAAGTAATTTCTTACTGCTAAATTCTGAAAAAACAGAGGTGTTAATTATAGGACCTAAAAACTCAGCTTGTAATAACCTAGAACACTGTCTAAGACTTGATGGTTGCTCTGTCAATTCTTCGTCATCAGTTAGGAACCTAGGTGTGCTATTTGATCGCAATCTTTCCTTAGAAAGCCACGTTTCTAGCATTTGTAAAACTGCATTTTTCCATCTCAAAAAATATATCTAAATTACAGCCTATGCTCTCAATGTCAAATGCAGAAATGTTAATCCATGCATTTATGACCTCAAGGTTAGATTATTGTAATGCTTTATTGGGTGGTTGTTCTGCACGCTTAGTAAGCAAACTACAGCTAGTCCAAAATGCAGCAGCAAGAGTTCTTACTAGAACCAGGAAGTATGACCATATTAGCCCGGTCCTGTCAACACTGCACTGGCTCCCTATCAAGCATCGTATAGATTTTAAAATATTGCTTATTACTTATAAAGCCCTGAATGGTTTAGCACCTCAGTATTTGAATGAGCTCCTTTTACATTATAATCCTCTACGTCCGCTACGTTCTCAAAACTCAGGCAATTTGATAATACCTAGAATATCAAAATCAACTGCAGGCGGCAGATCCTTTTCCTATTTGGCGCCTAAACTCTGGAATAACCTACCTAACATTTTTCGGGAGGCAGACACACTCTTGCAGTTTAAAACTAGATTAAAGACCCATCTCTTTAACCTGGCTTACACATAACATACTAATATGCTTTTATTATCCAAATCCGTTAAAGGATTTTTAGGCTGCATTAATTAGGTAAACCGGAACCGGAAACACTTCCCATAACACCCTATGTACTTGCTACATCATTAGAAGAATGGCATCTACGCTAATATTAGTCTGTTTCTCTCTTGTTCCGAGGTCACCGTAGCCACCAGATCCAGTCTGTGTCCAGATCAGAGGGTCACTGCAGTCACCCGGATCCAGTACGTATCCAGACCAGATGGTGGATCAGCACCTAGAAAGGACATCTACATCCCTGAAAGACAGCGGAGACCAGGACAACTAGAGCCCCAGATACAGATCCCCTGTAAAGACCTTGTCTCAGAGGAGCACCAGGACAAGACCACAGGAAACAGATGATTCTTCTGCACAATCTGACTTTGCTGCAGCCTGGAATTGAACTACTGGTTTCGTCTGGTCAGAGGAGAACTGGCCCCCCAACTGAGCCTGGTTTCTCCCAAGGTTTTTTTCTCCATTCTGTCACCGATGGAGTTTCGGTTCCTTGCCGCTGTCGCCTCTGGCTTGCTTAGTTGGGGTCACTTCATCTACAGCGATATCGTTGACTTGATTGCAAATAAATGCACAGACACTATTTAAACTGAACAGAGATGACATCACTGAATTCAATGATGAACTGCCTTTAACTATCATTTTTTCATTATTGACACTGTTTTCCTAATGAATGTTGTTCAGTTGCTTTGACGCAATGTATTTTGTTTAAAGCGCTATATAAATAAAGGTGACTTTGACTTTGACTTTGTTGTTTCAGGGTGAGCATCATCTGAGGTCCTCTGAAGGGGTATAATAACATATAACACAGTGACTGAGAGCTGAAGAAATCAAGGCTCCTCAGAAGATGTGAGATGTTCTGGAGGCTTGTGAAGATCATTCCTCCGCTGAGGAACAGTGAAAGTAAAGCTTCTGGAGACAAACGCTCCTCAAAAGATCCTGAGGATCAGATTTGAGACACACTGACTTTTCTAAAAAAGAAAAAGATTATTCAAAGTTTAATTAAAGTATACTCTGTGTAACTGGCATATTGCCTATAATTTAAATGAATTTAACTTCTGATGTAGTTTATATAATGTTGTTACCCATCCTTTCGGCCAAAGCAATTCCAAGCCAGCGTCGTAAGAAAGAATCTTGCCTGGTCAAATAAGGATAAAAATATAATAACTACAAATGAAAAGCGATGATTTCAGTCCAGGTCTTTCAGGTTTGCTGGTCTGTGCCATGTTCTGAACTCATCAGCAGATGTCAGTGTCATACAGACGGTGTTCTTCAATCTCTAGAGTTTCATTTCAGTCTAATCCAGCTCTTTACCATGCAGCCTGTGCACACAGACGAACACAGATAGTTCTGAAGGCTTCATGCTTTCCTTTTACACAGAACCAAACATGAGATGTACAAAACAAACATGCCTGATCTCGGATCAGTTGGTATTTATTTCTTAGTTTTAATAATGACATAACAATGGTTTTATTAATTGCATAATATATATGTAATTATTAAAAGTTTTAAAGCTTTAAATAAATGTGAATGTAAATAATTATAAATTCTAAATCATTAGATATCTGTAATTGTATATAATTTATTAACTATATAAAAAAATAAAGTTATATAATGTAATATAATATGGTCATAAATAAATATAGCCTAATATAATTATTTAATTGTACCCTGTATTATCACCTGCTCATGTAAGGGGGCTGAACTCATATTGAAATGGTGGTAATATGTGCGCAGGTAATGTCATGTAATAATCACATGTCTCAGTTTGTCATGTAATAATCACATACACACATGACGTGTTGCCTGTATGTGATGACGGGGGGACATGGAAACCTCTCTCTATGACCATCATACATGCAGACACACTCTATCCTGCTATAACCATTGCTTGTTTTTATGCAACACTTGAGGGTGTCTCTGTCTCACGCTCTCGCCCTGAACTCTTTCCTCTTCTCTCTTATATAACTCACTCATCAGGGTTTGCTCCAAAAATCCACTTCCTGTGTTCCTCCAATTACACAATCAGCTTTCAGCTTCACACACAGACACAGAAGGAGCACATGACCTCTGCCTTCCCCGAGACTCTGAAAATAAGTCTTAAATCTTACGTTAAAATAACATAACATAAAATGAAACTTTCTTTATTTTTCTAATCCGAATGACTTTTTTTTTCTCTTGTTCCGTCACCTGGTTTTCTCACATTCCCTTGTGTTTTCTTGTTTCCTGTTTTTCTTGTTTCTGGACTGATTTCATGGTTATGACCTCTTGCCTGTTTGGATATTGATTTTTTGGATTACCCATTAAAACACACTGCTATTGGATCTCACGTTTCTGTGGTCAATCATTACAATAATATAATATAATATGTTTTACTCTGTAAAGCAGTCATATTAATTATACCCCTTTTGGTTGTTTAGTTATCTTTAACTACTCATAGAGTTTAATATAATGACTAAAATCTCATCACCTCATAGAAAGCTTTCATTGAACTGCTTCATTGTTTGCCATTTCAGACTCATTTGTTCATATTCAGTGCAGCTTATCCTGATTTCCCAGGTGCTTTCTCACGGCCTCGAGCCCATGCAACGAAAGCAAACTGCGAGAAGCATCCATGAGTTTTAAAAACATTGTTTTGAAATGTTTCTTAGTCGTTGTAATGTCCAGTTTTCTTGTTGTGATTAGAATGTCATTTAAAGGTTACAAAAAGAATTTTAAAAGTTCTGCTGATTTTATTTTTTTACTCAAAACATAATGCTGTTTTAAATGTTACTTTTTAATATTCTAAGAACATTAAAATGGCAAGTTTTCTTGTTGTGACTAAAAAGTTTATTGAACATTCTATTAATTAAATTTTTACCCAAAATATAACATGCTTTTGTTGTGATTAGAATGTTATTTGAAGGTGACTAAAATGATTTTTAAACATTTTACTTATTTAATTTTAAACACAAAATTTAAAATGTTACTTTTTAATATTTTAAGAATGTTAAAATGTCAAGTTTTCTTGTAATGATTAGAACGTTATTTAAAGGTTAGAAAAATAGTTTTGAAACGTTTGCTAATTAAAATCTTTACCCAAAATATAATGTTGAAATGTTACTTTTTGATATTCCAAGAACATTAAAATTACAGTTTTCTTATTGTGATTAGAATGTTATTTAAACATGACTAAACTTATTTTTAAAAATTTACTTAACATATTGTGGTTAAAATTAATTATTTAAAATGTTACGTTTTAATATAACGTTAAAATGTATCATTTTCTTCTTGTGTTTAGAATCCAATTTAAACATGACTTAAATGTTTCTTAAACAATCTATTAATTTTATTTTCACCCATTTATTTAAAAGGTTAAATAAATTTTTAATCGTTTTTTGCTCAAACATGGCCGTTTCTTTGTAAAATAACTTTATTATTGTTCCTCCTTCAAAAAAACCTACCTGATTTGCATGATTTATTTTGTAAATTACGTGCATTGTTGACAGCATATGAACAAAAGCTATAATCATGCCATTTCATTTGCAAGAGATTCAGTTCATTTTTCGTTCAAAAATGACAGATTTGTGATGCTTATTTCCTCCAATAAATAACAATAATTAAATAAATGCTTTTGTTGTAGTTCAGAAAAGCATTTCTGGAAAATCCTATCAGCAAAAATATTTTTTCAAAGTTGCAAAAAAAAAAAAAAAACACTTTCTGCTTCAAAATTTCACCTTTAATTCAATGTGTTATTTACCATTTCTTTGCCATTATTTGAGAGTGTAGCAATTAAATTATTCAGAGCATCTACAGATCTTGACAGAAAATCAGATGGTTTAGTATTTCTGTTAATAACAGCCATAAATTATGATCATCAGTGAGCACAAAGGAATTTTCTGAAACTTTGCTGTAAACTCGGCAAAGCAGGTTTATTTATATTGCACATTTCATACATGGTAAATCAAAGTGACTTTTTATAGATTTTTTTAAATAGTAATCATAAAAAAGGATTTTAAGAAAGAGTTTAAAAAATACAATAAAATGGAATAAAAGAATAAATGAGTTAAAATTAAATAAAGGTTGCATCTGGCTAATATCCCATATTACATACATTATACGCTATTGGTCAAAAGTTAAGAATAAAAGTTTCTTCCATTCATCAAGGCTGCATTTTATTGTTACAAAAATACATAAAAAATTATTAAATAATATTACAATTTAAAAAGCTGTTTTCTGTGTGAATCTGTGTTAAAGTGTAATTTATTTCTGTGATGCTCCGCTGTATTTTCAGCATCATTCCTCCAGTCTTCAGTGTCACATGATCTTCAGAAATCATGAAAATAGGATGATTTACTGCTCAAGAAACATTTTATTTTACAGGATTCACAAATGAACAGAAAGTTCAGAATAACAGCATTTATTTGAAATATAATTTTTTTTTTATCATTAGAAATGTGTGTACTGTCACTTTTGATCTATTTAATGGATCTTTGATAAATAAAAGTATCGGTTTCTTTAAAAAATGATACTTCCAAACTCTAATGTATCACAGTTGTAAAAATAATCAGAAATGTTTCTTGAGCAGTAAATCCTCATATTTTCATGATTTCTAAAGATCATGTGACACTGAAGACTGGAGGAATGATGCTGAAAATACAGCGGAGCATCACAGAAATAAATTACAGATATTCACATAATTGAAATAATATTTCACAATTTTTTATAGATTTTACAGTATTTTTTAATCAAATTAAATAGGTTATGTATATATTATTTTCACATCTTCTTTTCAACTTTTTGCTCAAATTTTTATGATGATAATATGCAATAATTAATAAACTGAAGTGTTGTCACTTGTGGTTTCAGACATTCAGCGGGGACCAGTTTGTTATTAACCTGGTTTTTTTGTATGCATAGAAATGGCATCTCATAAAGTGTTTGTGTGTGTTGGGATGAAGTCTTGTATGTTCTGTATGTACAGTATCTCAAGAGGCAGGCGTATACATCCAGTCATAGCTTTTTCAGTGCATATATATATATATATATATATATATATATATATATATATATATATGTGTGTGTGTGTGTGTGTGTGTGTGTGTGTGTGTGTGTGTGTGTGTGTGTGTATGTATACATGTTTATACATCTCTCTGATGTATGTCCTGCACATTTTATATCAAAGTGAGCCAGTTCTCCAATCACTAAAGATGGGTTGGTTTTAAACCTGCTGACAGATGCTAATTTGATTCTCCAGGCTCACAAAACTTTGCTCTGTTGGCTCTGAGTAAATGGCAGGTAATAAATGGCTATAGAGACTCTGTATGTGCACTTTGGCTTAATCAATAACTCTCTGAGTAATATAAGCCACTGATTAAACCTCACCTGTACAGATAACAACAGCTGCGGCAGATCGCTTATCATCAGCTGATTTATAATCTATGTATTGTGATTGATTCTCAAAGCCTTCTTACAGCTGTATGACTGGGGCGTCCTTTATTACCAGTCCTTGATACGTTTACATATAATGATGTACAGATATTGTGCCAGAAACTATTCTGGTTAAAACAAAAAAAAATATTTCCTCTTTCTATAAAAGATATGCTCCAGGAATTTAAGGTTAGGTTACACTTTATTTCGATAGACATTCTTCTAACTATAAGTTACTTTGCAACTACATGTCGACTAACTGTCACGGTTCATGAATCGGCTGTCTCATACTGATGTGTCTGCGTGAGTGTAATTGTGTGGGTGTGGTTACTCGTTGTGTTGATTAGTGTCACCAGCTGTCATGCATTCCAGTTCCTTTATATGCCCAGTTATTTCCCTCTCATGTTGTCAGATCGTTGTGGTTGTTCCTCAGTGTGTGTCCTGTTCTCGTGCCTCGTCTGCTTAAGTTCTTCGTCTGGATTTTGTCAGTTCTTCATGTCATCTGGATGTTCCACGGTTCCTGGGTTTTCTCGAGCACGCTCTTCACCGCACCACCATCGGATCGCCATCTCGTCCCTGCTTCAATTGCCACCTGAATGTTTGTCCCCGACCTTTGTCTTTACATCTGACCTATGTTACGTCCGGAGACGAAGTCTTTATTGATATATAGTTTCTCTTAATTTGTGTTTTCTTTCCATGTTTTTTCTCGGGCACAGGTCGTGCGGTGCAAGCACTCGTGAAGCAGGTGTCCGAACTCACCCAACAGGTACAACTTTTACGGACTCCCACTGCGCTCCCCACGCCGCCCGTTCCCCCACCACCAGCGCCTGCAGCAGCAGAGGGACCAGAGCCATGCCTACCCACACCAGAGGGATATTCTGGTGAGCCTGAATTTTGCAGAGCGTTCCTCACGAGATGTTCCATGCATTTCGCCTTACAGCCATGCACTTTCCAGAGCGAACAGACAAAGATAGCATTTGTATTAACCCTGCTCTCAGGGAAAGCAGCGCTTTGGGGAATGGCGGCGTGGGAGAATGGACACAACTGCTGCACCTCGTTCCAGGCCCTCTCCGAAGAAATGAAGAGAGTTTTCGATCGTGCAGTGGCGGGTAAGGAGGTGGCCAGATTACAGATTACTCACCGAACTGCGACAGGGAGAAGGCTCGGTGGCGGACTATTCCGTTCGGTTCTGCTCCCTGGCCGCAGAGTGCCATTGGAACAAGGAAGCGCAGTGGGATATGTTCCTGCATGAGCTGGCTGACCGCGTTCATAAGGAGATATATGCCATGGACTTACCAGAGACGCTGAACGGACTGATAGAACTCGCTCTGAGAGTTGACGCTCTTCTGAATCGCGTGACCAGGTTGACGCGCTCCATCCGTCCACAGCCCAGCACAAAGGACCACCAGCCCGGTGGTGCGGTCAGCCTCGCATTCGACCACGAGCCCATGCAGGTGGGGAGAGCTCGGCTTTCCCGGGAGGAGAGGGAGAGGCAGAGATCCCAGGGACTTTGTCTATACTGTGGCCGGGCGGGCCACTTCATCCACTCCTGTCCGGTAAAAGAGCAGGCCCGGTAGTAAGTATGAGGCTACTATCGGGTGGGATCTCCGCCGAGGCCTCATCACCACCATCGACCCTCCTCCCGGTAAGACTGAGATGGCGAACGTCGACGCACTGCACCAACGCACTTCTGGATTCGGGAGCAGAGGACTTCAAACTGGCTATTAAACTTCAGATCCCCATCACTCCTCTCTCGCACCAAATCACCGTCAACTCACTCAACGGTCAAGAACTTCCCCGGATTACACATTCCACTGAAAGTATCACCCTCATCACCTCTGGCAATCACACTGAATTCATCTCATTTCTACTCATGGACTCACCACTTGCACCAGTGGTTTTGGGACACCCGTGGCTTTCCAAACACAACCCCCGGGTCGACTGGTGCACTAACACTATTTCCACATGGAGTAACCACTGTCATGAATCCTATTTAGTGTCTGCCTGTCCCGCTGTGTCTGGTTCTGTGTTTCAGATAAAGGCAGCGGATTGGTCTAACGTGCCCGCAGAGTACCTCGACCTGAAGGAGGTGTTCAGTAAGTCCCGTGCTGCTTCTCTCCCTCCGCATCGTTCCTATGACTGTGCGATAGATCTACTGCCAGGTAAAACTCCGCCTAAGGGCAAACTTTACTCTCTTTAACTTTACTTTTCCCGAGAGGTTGGCCATGGAGAAATATATTTCTGATTCTCTGGCCTCTGGGTTCATCCAGCCTTCCTCTTCTCCTGCAGGGCGGGGTTCTTTTTCGTTGGGAAGAAGGATGGTTCTCTGCGACCTTGCATTGACTACCGAGAGCTGAACAACATCACGGTAAAGAATTCTTATCCTTTGCCCGTTGATGTCTTCAGCTTTCGAGAGGTTGCAGGGAGCATCCATTTTCACGAAACTGGACTTATGCAATGCATATCATTTGGTTCGCATCAGGAAGGGGGATGAATGGAAAACCACTTTTACAACCCGAATTCCGGAAAAGTTGGGACGTTTTTTAAATTTTAATAAAATGAAAACTAAAGGAATTTCAAATCACATGAGCCAATATTTTATTCACAATAGAACATAGATAACGTAGCAAATGTTTAAACTGAGAAATTTTACACTTTTATCCACTTAATTAGCTCATTTAAAATTTAATGCCTGCTACAGGTCTCAAAAAAGTTGGCACGGGGGCAACAAATGGCTTAAAAAGCAAGCAGTTTTGAAAAGATTCAGCTGGGAGAACATCTAGTGATTAATTAAGTTAATTGATATCAGGTCTGTAACATGATTAGCTATAAAAGCTTTGTCTTAGAGAAGCAGAGTCTCTCAGAAGTAAAGATGGGCAGAGGCTCTCCAATCTGTGAAAGACTGCGTAAAAAAATTGTGGAAAACTTTAAAAACAATGTTCCTCAACGTCAAATTGCAAAGGCTTTGCAAATCTCATCATCTACAGTGCATAACATCATCAAAAGATTCAGAGAAACTGGAGAAATCTCTGTGCGTAAGGGACAAGGCCGGAGACCTTTATTGGATGCCCGTGGTCTTCGGGCTCTCAGACGACACTGCATCACTCATCGGCATGATTGTGTCAATGACATTACTAAATGGGCCCAGGAATACTTTCAGAAACCACTGTCGGTAAACACAATCCGCCGTGCCATCAGCAGATGCCAACTAAAGCTCTATCATGCAAAAAGGAAGCCATATGTGAACATGGTCCAGAAGCGCCATCGTGTCCTGTGGGCCAAGGCTCATTTAAAATGGACTATTTCAAAGTGGAATAGTGTTTTATGGTCAGACGAGTCCAAATTTGACATTCTTGTTGGAAATCACGGACGCCGTGTCCTCCGGGCTAAAGAGGAGGGAGACCTTCCAGCATGTTATCAGCGTTCAGTTCAAAAGCCAGCATCTCTGATGGTATGGGGGTGCATAAGTGCATACGGTATGGGCAGCTTGCATGTTTTGGAAGGCTCTGTGAATGCTGAAAGGTATATAAAGGTTTTAGAGCAACATATGCTTCCCTCCAAACAACGTCTATTTCAGGGAAGGCCTTGTTTATTTCAGCAGGACAATGCAAAACCACATACTGCAGCTATAACAACAGCATGGCTTCGTTGTAGAAGAGTCCGGGTGCTAACCTGGCCTGCCTGCAGTCCAGATCTTTCACCAATAGAGAACATTTGGCGCATCATTAAACGAAAAATACGTCAAAGACGACCACGAACTCTTCAGCAGCTGGAAATCTATATAAGGCAAGAATGGGACCAAATTCCAACAGCAAAACTCCAGCAACTCATAGCCTCAATGCCCAAACGTCTTCAAACTGTTTTGAAAAGAAAAGGAGATGCTACACCATGGTAAACATGCCCTGTCCCAACTATTTTGAGACCTGTAGCAGAAATCAAAATTGAAATGAGCTCATTTTGTGCATAAAATTGTAAACATGCTCAGTTTAAACATTTGCTATGTTATCTATGTTCTATTGTGAATAAAATATTGGCCCATGTGATTTGAAAGTCTTTTAGTTTTCATTTTATTAAAATTTATAAAACGTCCCAACTTTTCCGGAATTCGGGTTGTAATACCCCTAGGGGGCTCTTTGAATATTTGGTTATTCCCTTCGGGCTTTCCAACAGCCCAGTGGTTTTCCAGGCACTCGTGAATGACGTGCTGAGAGACATGGTAGATCAATTCATATATGTTTACCTGGATGATATATTGATTTTTTTCTTCGTCTCTCCAGGAACACGTTCAACACATCAGACGAGTGCTCCAGAGACTGTTAGAGAATGGGCTTTTTGTCAAGGCGGAAAAATGCTCATTTCATGCACAGTCTGTTCCCTTCCTAGGGTACATCATCTCTTCTGAGGGATTGCGCATGGATCCTGACAAGGTTAAGGCTGTGGTAGATTGGCCAAGTCCAGTTTCTCGTAAGGCCCTACAGCGGTTTCTGGGGTTCGCCAATTTTTACCGGCGTTTCATTCGCAACTTCAGCCAACTAGTCGCACCTCTGACTGCCTTGACCTCCCCCCGAACGATGTTCAGGTGGTCGAACATTACCGAGGCAGTGTTCACCAACCTCAAAAGTCGCTTCGTTTCGGCTCCCATTCTTGTCCCCCTTGATCCCACACGTCAGTTTGTGGTGGAGGTCGACGTGTCAGAGGTGGGAGTAGGAGCAGTGCTTTCACAACACGCTTCCTGAGACGACAAGATGCATCCCTGTGCGTTTTTTTTCTCATCGACTATCGCCTGCCGAACGTAATTATGACATTGGTAACAGAGAGTTGTTGGCAGTTAAGTTAGTGTTGGAGGAATGGCGTCATTGGTTAGAGGGTTCGGGCGTACCCTTTATCGTTTGGACCGATCATAAGAATCTTGAATACATCAGATCGGCTAAGAGACTCAACTCCAGGCAGGCTCGGTGGGCTCTTTTTTTAGGACGTTTTGATTTTGTTCTCTCGTACCGCCCGGGGTCCAAAAACATCAAACCCGACTCTTTATTTCGTATTTTTGATCCATCCGAATGCCCGGTCACTCCCGAGTGTATTTTACCTGAGAAAGTTGTCATCTCCACTCTGGTATGGGAGGTCGAATCGAAGGTCAAGGCAGCCTTAGAAGGGGTAACGCCTCCGCCTGGTTGCCCACCGAGTCGTTTGTTTGTTCCGGAGGGGCTGTGGTCCGACGTTATTCAATGGGGTCATTGCTCCAACGTGGCTTGTCATCCAGGAGTGACTCGCACTAGTTTTCTAGTTAAGCAACGATTCTGGTGGCCATTAATGGCTCGCTCGCCTCCCGATGGACGTGGTCTCTGACAGGGGTTCCCAATTCGTATCCAAATTTTGGCAACAATTTTGTAAGTTACTGGGGGCCACGGTCAGTCTGTCCTCAGGCTATCATCCCCAGAGTAATGGTCAGTCTGAGCGAGCCAATCAGGACCTCGAGAGAATGTTGCGATGTTTGGTTGCCAAGAATCCGTCATCCTGGAGCCAGCAGCTTTCTATGGTGGAGTACGCCCACAATTCGTTACCAGTGTCATCCACTCCACTCCAAGCAGGGGGGCGCATGAAGGCCAAGGCCGATCGCCACCGGTCAAGGCCTCCCATTTACGTCGTGGGTCAAAAAGTGTGGCTTTCTACCAAGAATATTCCTCTCTGCTCCGTGTCTAACAAGTTAGCTCCCAAATTCATTGGCCCATTTCCTGTCACCAAGATTATTAGTCCGGTGACAGTCCGACTCAAACTCCCTCCTGCGTACAGGAGAATTCACCCCGCCTTCCATGTGTCTAAAATCAAGCCCTTGTTTTATTCTCACATTAATCCGCATGCCCATTCAATTGCCACCTGAGTGTTTGTCCCCGACCTGTGTCTTTACATCTGACCTAATTCAATAAACTGAGTTTACTTGCATCTTGCATCCTCCTGTTATTTCAGCACACTAACTCTCAGAGTAGACTTTTAGGGAAGAAGTAAATAAATACAGAGAATTGAAACTGCGTTACTCTCAGACCCCTGGTGCATACAGATAACACTAAAAGTAGAACATTAAATACAAATAATAAAATATAAAGTACAACTATTCAAATATACAAATATGTCATGTAAAAGAAAGATTGGTAAAGCAGTGCAAGGCACATGGCAGATAGAATGCAGACCAGTGAAGTAATCAGTGCAGATATAATGATTGTAGTGCAAAAGAGCTGATTCAGTCTGATTAAAGTGTCAAAAATCTCAGAGAGCAGTTCTTTATTTCAACTGACTGAAGAGAGTTGAATGAGGTCAGTTTACTGCTGAATGAGGTAGTGAGCAGACCAATGCTGTACAAAGTGTCTGATGCAGGTCACACAACAATCTCCCTCGTCTTCTCCACGTTCAGAGAGAGATTGATGTCACTGCACCACCCGGCCAGGCGGCTCACCTCACTCCTGTAGTTTGTCTCATCTTTGTTGCTAATGAGACCAACCACAGTCGTGTCATCTGCAAACTTAATAAAGAGGTTGGAGCTGTGTGATGGAGTGCAGTCATGGGTCAGTAGAGTGAAGAGGAGAGGGCTCAGCACACATCCTTGGGGGGCCCCAGTGTTCAGTGTGATGGTGCTGGATGTGTTGCTGCCGACCCGTACTGCCAGAGGTATTCCAGTCAGAAAGTCCAACAGCCAGATGCACAGCGAAGTGTTGAGCCCCAGCTGGACCTTTCTGAGTCCTTTTTGTCCAGATGTGTGAGTGCTGAGTGGAGGGTAGTGGAGAAGGCATCATCGGTCGAGCGGTTGGACCGATATGCAAACTGGAAGGGGTCCAGGGAGGGGGGATGGCAGACTTGATGTGGTGCATGACTATCCGTTCAAAGCACTTCATGAGGATGGGGGTAAGTGCAACAGGACAGTAGTCATTGAAGCAGGGTGGAGATGGCTTCTTCAGGACTGGAATGATGGGGGTAGTTTTGAAACATGTGGGAACAACAGTCTGACTCAGTGATATGTTGAAAATGTCTGTGAAGACATCAGTGAGTTCTGCTGCACTGTCTCTCAGTACACGCCCAGGAATGTACATGCCCCCCCCACACACACAAACACACACACAGGCACACTCACACACACACACACACACACTCACACACACACTAACACACACACACACTAACACACACAAACACTAAAACACACACACTCTCTCACACACACATTCTCTCTCTCTCTCTCTCTCTCTCTCTCTCTCTCTCTCTCAGACACACACACACAGGTGTAGGAATGATACATATATATATATATATTCATTTGTAAGTCGCTTTGGATAAAAGCGTCTGCTAAATGATTAAATGTAAATGTAAATATATATATATATATATATATATATATATATATATATATATATATATATATATATATATATATATATATATATATATATATATATATATATATATGTATCATTCCTACAATCTGAATAATGTTCTCAAAATGGGCCGCCAAAAAAAATAATTATGCATAGTTTATAGATTTTTTTTTAGACATTTTCTCACAATTATGAGCAAACGTTCTTCTAGACTATTTGTGCAAAGTTATCCGGGCCCGGTTCCCCAAAACGTTCTTATCGCTAAGTAGTTCTTAACCTATTCCTTAACCTCTCTCTTAACGTTATGGCACGATTCCCAACACGTTCGTACGCTAAGTATATCTTCTGTAAGTCACACTTTCGTAAGGTTGGTCTGGACCATTCGTAAGCTCTCTCTTAGCGTTGTTTGAGCTCAAGGCGCTAGTCTTTAGAGATCAGCACAGCGCAGTACAAGTCAAACTATGTTATGTTCACAATATTATGGCTCAACAATGGTTTTATGTTATGGACATTTTAAGACTCATAATAAAATATGTTCGCAATGGATACAGGCCTATTTATGAAGTTGACTTTGTTTGATATCAGAACTAATATGGTGGTAATTAGCCTAGGCTTTTTTGTAATTAAAGCGTTTAAATTAGCAATCACTTTTGATAATTAAAATCTGGCAAACAATTTGGCTCTACATGGCTAAGATCTATAAATGGGTAAGCATGGTGGTGTCCAGTAAGCGACCAACTATGGCAGCGATCCAACGTGTCTTTAATTGAATCAAAGACGGAGCCAGACGCGGAGCCGTTTAGTCCATGTCAATTTTTTTATTCGGCAAAACTTAAGCCCTTTTGACATTTTGCCTGACGTGGCTATATTTAAAAAAATTCGCCTCCCAAGACAACTCATTATGGAGCTGTTGGACCTTCTCAGACCTGCTCTTGCCAGGATAACGCGGCGGAATTCTGCTTTAAGCCCTGAAGCCCAGCTGCTTGCAGCGCTAAGGTTTTTTGCTACAGAGAGCTTCATCGAGGTCGTGGGAGAGGGCTACGGCCTAAGCAAGACCTCGGTGTTGATGTGCGTCCACACTGTCACCAACGCCCTTCTGCGCCATGCCGGGGATTACATCCGTCTGCTGGCAACAAGTCAGGAGTCCAGGAGGTGCAGCAGGGCTTTCAGGCCATTGCTGGCATCCCCAGAGTCTTGTGCCTGGTGGATGGCACACTCATCCCTATCGCCAATCCATCAGTGATTGATCAGGCGTACATATCGCAAAAGGGATACGCGGCCATAAACGTGCAGGTTATAGTGGACCATAGGGGTGTGATCTCTGACCTGGTGGCAACGTCCAGCAAAACTTCAAGTTCCTCTGACGAGAAGCTTTGTGCCCTTTTTTATGTTTCTTCCACAGAATATTCTGTATCTAACTCTCTCTCTCTGTTCATTGTAGATAGGTTGCTTTTTATTGAAAACCAATAACAAATGACAATCAATACCGCATTAAACAGAAGTAACTTCAGCTGCTTGCCAATCAATTCTGATTGTAAAGTACCTGACCATTAATATAAAAGTGTATTACATAATTTTTAGAAGTCGTTAAACCCATGTCAAGAAGCGGCACAAGTGGCACAACGGTAAGGAAGGTGGATGATTAGCGAGGGATACCCGGTTCATCTAACCGTCACAACATATCGTGTGAACATATTACTGACCATTTGATCATTTAATTTATAGTTTATACATTTTACTGATAACTTAGACTATGTTAAAATAAATGTTACTGTAATAATTTGAGGAATGTTTTATTTGCATAGAACGTGTTGTCTTTCTTAACGCTGTAATGCGCCTTTCGGGTGAAGTGGAAAATCGATTCCTGAGCAATGGATGACAACTAATTCAGCACCTTCACTCAGGACAGCGCTCTTATAACGTCGAACGTAAGAGGCAGCGTGCACATACAGCGTGCTTCGAGACTTCTTTGCGCGCTAAGAGTGAGCGTTATCGGGGAACCGGGCCCTGCTTATTTCCAAGGTTAAGTAAATCAATTAAACATTTTTTTATAAGTACGACAATTTAGTTGTTTTTTTATTTATTTTTTACATTTTTAATTTTAGTTTTAATTTTTGTTAAAGCATTCTACTTGTTTAAATAAAAAATAAAAACATATTATTTAAAATAGTCCTGATAGTAATTCAAATCAAATGACAAATATAAATATCAGTTATGTGAAGTTATGTGAAAACTTTATCTGAAAATATGACATGAATTTCAGTAGTTGCTGTACATACCTATTGTTTTAATTTTCACTAAAATGTTCTGTTTTTATCAAGGATGAAAAATAAAAATCACAATAACAATTTAAATCAGATTACAAATTACTAGCATTAAAATGTAAGTGAGAATTTTTTTTTTTCTCTATCTCGAAAGTTTACATATTTCTGAATATTACTGGGATCTAATTTCCAAGCTTAAGTTATAAAAAAACAATAAAAATTCCTGTATTTAAAAGGATTTTAAGAACAATTCTCAAAACAAATTACAAATTAGATTACCAGCATAGCGATTTAAGTGAAAACTTAAGTTCCTAAGAAACTTTTTTTTCTTCTTTTTCTGTTGTTGTTGTGGTTCCACCATATGGTTTTAATTTTTTGCAAAAAAAATTCAGCTTATTTCCATTAAAAAATCCCTTTGTCTCCAACCTTTGGACCTGGCTAAATTTTTCAGATCTATGGGATATGACTGGTTGAAGTCTATTCAGCTAGCTATGGAATTTATGGAATAAATTTATGGAATTATGGAATTACAAAAGAAGAAAAACACTATGAAAATGAAAAAATGAACTCAGTCGCAGAAATTTAACATGGTCTTCAAATATGCTTCATTCTTTGTTAATGTTTTTCAAAGATTCGTTTTCGCTAATCATGGATTCTAAATTCATTGCCACAGATTTCGCTTACGTTTCCCAGTTTTTCGTTTGGTGTTTTGACACAAACCTCTCGTGGGGGGCGGGCTTAACAGTGATCTACTCTGATTGGATAGTGAGCTTTTGTACAGACAAAAGTACAGACGCCACCCAGTGGGGCGTATATTGGAAAGCTCTCGCGATGATTAAATCTGGTCTCTACCGCAAAAAATTATTTTTCACAGAAAAAGTGTAAGACATTTATTTTAAGCTCATACACAGGTTCTATTCTGTAAAGAAGTTTACACAAAGATTTAAATCTGACATTGATCTTACATGCTCTTTTATTTCGCGTTCTGAAGAAACTGAACACTTATTTTGGTCACGTCACTACACTCAGAAATCTTGGGATGATATTGGTGTGTTTGTCAAGTGTAAGATTTTGCCAGGCTTCTCAGTACATATGAAAAACATTATATTTGGGTATTATGACTCTGACCCCACAAACGAAAATAACAGTTTTGTTATTAATTAAAAGAAATCCTAAACAAATTTCACATTCACAAATGCAAATTCTCCAACTGTAAACCTGTCTTCTCAGTAAAGATTAGCTTTCAGGAGACAGAGAACGGCATCATCTTCCTCCTCCTCTTGTCCTTCAAGGTAAGCTTGTGTTACTGAAGTAACCAATAACATCGATACAAGTTTGTCATGTTACAGTGTGCTACAGTTTGTTGCGGGTTATTATTGTCATTCAGTAACACAAGCTTACTTCAGGATGCCTTGAAGGACAAGAGCTCATCTTTACAGACTGAGATGATCGAAGGTCAAATATTATTTACATATTTAGTAATACAAATCACAAGCACGAGAGCTTTCCAATATGTGCACCACTGAGTGGCGTCTGTACTTCCCGGTCAGAGAGCACCTGTCCATCAAAAGCTCACTATCCAATCAGAGTAGATCACTGTTAAGCCCGCCCCCACGAGAGGTTTGTGTCAAAACACCAAACGATAAACTGGGAAACGTAAGCGAAATCTGTGGCAATGAATTCAGAATCCACTATTAGCAAAAATGAATCTTTGAAAAACATTAACAAAGAATGAAGCATATTTGAAGAGCATGTAAAATTTGTGCGACTGAGTTCATTTTTTTCTTTTTCATTGTTTTTTTTCTTTTGTAATATTTTGTTGTATATGTATGTTGTATATTGCATATTTTTGATAGTTTCTGAAAAAGTTACGTTCAGTTTTATAAAGTTTCGTTCATTATTATTGAAACAAATGTAATTCCATAGTTAGCGCTGGTCTCTTATGGCACATCATACATCATCTGGACCACATGAAAAAAATATTGATTTACAAAAAACTATCATATGGTTTGCCGCTAGTGCAGATAGTGAATCATTCACAGAGTGCGTGTGAGTTGTTTGTGCACATCTAGGAAGTGGCGTGATTAATAGCCGGTTTTGCATATAGATTTAATTTGGGCTGAACTCTCAGCCGCAGCAGCATTTCATGTCCAAACGCTCAGTTACAATCCATGCTTTCTGTGCTTTATTGCTGAGCATAGAGAGATATTACGTCATAAGGCAATCCCAGTAATGCATCCTGGGGATTTACAGAGCGAGATCAAGAAGAGGGAAGGACATTGGTTACTCAACACTAACCCACAGCTACAGCCGTTATCTGGGAACTGACACACATGACATGGAGAGAAACAGACAGCACAGCCACATGTTCATACAACACAAGAAACAGTGAACAATCCAGTGCTTTCATCTGTTGAGAGGTAATGTTTCCAATCAATTCCATTTGCTTGCTATGTTTAAATATGCAAATAATGCATTTTCTTAATAAGTATGCACTAATTTGCATGCATTTCCAGAACAGAATTCTGAACGTTGGATAAAGTCTTGTTTGATTTTGTTGAAATTTAAAATTAATTCATGCAATGTTTTTCAGCTAATCAGCTTTTGAACTGAAAGCATTAAAGCTGTGTTTTCCCTTTGTTACTGAACTTGCATTAATGGGCTGTTTTTATTCAGCCCTATTAACTGGAACAGGTCTGTGTGCTTCACATCGCTTTAACATTCATGCACTGGACTCACTCTCTCTATTTAGTATGTGTCACAGCACAGCAGACACTCGCTCCCAGAAAAAAAACAGGAGTTAGTGGAACATATCTTTAGTACCCAGTTAGCCCGGCTCAATTAATCACACCGGAGTGAATATTAAAGCCAGAGCGGCCGTCCAGCTGGCCTGAGACACACAGACACTGCAGGAGACAAACCAGGGACTGCAGGAGCAGAGTCAAGACTGGGATGTTGTTGAAAGAGAGATGTTTAAATGCTGATCGGGCTGTTTAACACACACATGGATGAAATATGGAGGGTGAAGAGAGCACAGTTAATTTTAGCTGCAAAAGTATCTACTGTAGAGAGCAGTGAGCCTCATCATGACCCCTCTTGACCCCGCAGTGACACTCACCGGTACATCAGAGCTTTCACAACATCAAGCATTCGTTTTCTGGTTTATAAGGAAACATATTTTCTGTAAAGTTGCTTTTTAACAATTTGTATTGTAAAAAGCACTATACAAATAAACTTGAATTGAATCGAACTGAATTGAATAAGTCTAGAGAAACTAAAGTGAATGTAAAAGAAAATGTGTTTAGACAACTCAGAGGAAGATGTATGGAAGCCAATGTCCACCATGGAATGAAAAAAATAAACAAATGAAAAATAATGTTATTGCAACTTTTAATCTCACAATTCTGGATTGCAAGATATAAAGTCACAATCCTGAAAGAAAGAAGTCAGAATTTTATGCAAGGAAAACTATATTTTTAAATAGATTTCCTCTTTTCGCTCACAGAATGAAAATGAAGCAAATGATGCCACACCGTAAAAGTATATTTAAGCATGAATGATTATTTCAAATATTTGAGCTCAAATTGAATTCAGTGCATTTTGTGGTTTGAGAAATTGTTGATATCTCTTCTGAAAACCTCAAAGAGAGATACACGTTTATCAGGAGAAGCTCAGTTTGCTTTCCATTTAATCCCGTTTCTGTCTCGGAGAATCACTTGTGATGTTCAAGAGATCTCATTACTGGTTTTTCTATCGTGTGGATGTTTGGCTTGTGCCACCTCATTAGCGTGATACTGCGCTGCTCCAGAACAAGAGCCAGTGAATCACAGACTATCTGCTGACAGCTGAAGAGCGACAGATACACCCCTCCATGGCCTGAGGGACTCTGATGAGATCAGCATTAACAAGCTTGAGGCTCTGGCACAATGGGGCTTCAGGTGCTGTGCTGTAAACCGATGGAACATTCATTCCATTCTGACTCTCTGGTTACAATCTGCTGCCCTGGACCTTTGAAACCAGGCAAGAAACAAGAGCCCAGCAGTCAGTGTGTGTGAGCTGAGGTAAGAAATTCCAGACTAACCTTTCCTGCTGGTCAACAGAGAGCAGACCGGTGTCACTTTGAGTCTTTACGAGGAACAGGGAATGTTCTTTGAGTGTTATGGCAAGGCTATGAACAAACATTCTTCCAGTAATATTAATAGAACATCGGCACATAAACATTATTTGTACATCGTTCATCGAACGAGTTCACCTGAAATGGTCTAGTTGGACATTTGTCTAACATTTTTTAAATGTTACTAGATAATAAAAAAAAAAAAAAAAAAAAAAAAATGTTTGACAAGACAAACTTTGAGGTTGGCTTGAAAAAGCTTAGACTGAAAAGTTTAAAGTTTGAAAATGTAGATGGATTAGATGTTGATAGCATGTTTCTAGCATATTTTGCACATAGTTAGCATGTTGTTAATCATGATTTGCATGATTAACCTGTTGCTAGCATGTTTTTAGCATAATTAACCTGTTACTAGCATGTTGTTAACACAAATAACATTTTGCTAACATGTTTCTAACATGATTAACATGTTGCTAGGATGTTTAGTATGATTAACATTAAGTTATTGTGTTTACTAGCATGGTTTATAAGGATTAGCATGCTGCTAGAATGATTATCATGTAGTTAACATGTTGCTAGCATGTTTCTAGATTGATTAGCATGTTGCTAGCATGTTTTTCACACGATTAACATTTTGCTTTCATTTTGATAGCATGATCAACATGTAGTTTTATGTTGCTAGCATGTTTCTAGATTGATTAGCATGTTGCTAACATGTTTGTAACATGATTAGCATGTTTTCTATTATGTTTCTAATGTGATTAGCATGTTGCTAGCATGATTACTTTATAATTAGCATGTTGTTAACATGTCTCTAGCATGATTATCATGCATGTTTTTTAACATTATTAGCCTGTAGCTAGCATATTGCTAACATGATTAGCCTTTAGTTAACATGTTGTTAATCATGTTTCTACCATGTTTCTGACGTGCTTAGCATATTGCTAACATTTTGATAGCATTATTAGCATTTAATTAGCATGTTGCTAGCATGTTGCTAGTATTTTGCTAGCACGAAAAAGAAAAAAGAAAAAAAGCATGTTTAGCCTTTAGTTAGCATGTTGTTAATCATGTTTGTAGCATAATTAGCATGTTGTTAGCATGTTTTCAAATATGATTAGCATATTGCTAGCATGATTAGCCTTTAGTTAGCATGTTGCTAGCATTTTGCTAGCATGAATAGTTAGAAAGATTAAAAAAAATATAGCAACCCGAGTCAGAACAGTCTTCTCAAGCCAACCTAGCAACTTCAAGGACCATTGAAATGTAACGTTTCCGTAATGATTGCAAAAAGCTAAAATGGAATGTTGCCTTAATGTTTGCATAAAACTTTTCTAAAACATTTAAAAGACCTGGACATTTGAACGTTCAGAGAACATTCAGAAATAATATTTTTATAACTTAAAGGGAACGTTCTTAGAACTTTTTTTTTCTTTTTTTCTTTATGCTGGAATGAAAACATTATTTATACAAAACTCATGAAATGTGTTTTTCTTTTTTCTTTTTTTTACATTGTAGTTGGACATTCACCTAGCTATTTTTAAACACTTAAAAGTTGAATTCTAAAAAAATACTTAATAATCTCTAATGGTTCCTAGAACTTTCCCAATTAACGTTCATGGTGCTTGCAAAATCATAAAATGAAACATTCACTTAATGTTTTCTCTAACACTCACATAACCAAGAAAAAACTGTTTTAAAGCCTCATGTTGTTTCAGTCATTTTAACCCAGAGAGGATTTTCATCTCTCACAGTATGGTGCCATTCCTCTTGTGTGTCAAATAATAAAAAACAAATGGAAACCTCCCAAGAACCCACAACATATCAATCAGTCTTGTTCACATGCAAATGTGTCCCGGTTTACACGTATTGTGCTGATGTGCTTAGCCTTAATGAGGAATGAGTGTAATTGCAACTGTGTGGTATCTGCATCAAACCTACAAAGTAATTTCATCTCCTTACTCATTTCCTGTCGTGTTATTACACAGATTTGTGAAATTATTTGCACCAATATCTTGACATTAAATCAGAATGAACTGAAGATTGGAACACAGTGGATTCAGACTCCCTGAAGAGCTCCATAATGTCGTTGTCTTTCATCTAGGACTTGAATTCAGCGCTGGCCTGAGGAAGATGGGATTAGAACAAAGCTGTGTTTCTCTAATTGGACTCGACAAGCTCTGGTCAGTCAGATAAGGTGAGGACCACGGCTCAGTCCTGCAGTGAACGACTGTACTCTTCAAACCACAGAGAACAGAGAACATCCTTCTGTCAGACGATGCACATTTACTCCCCTCTAAATTTAGTTCAAACCCTTTTAGAGAGACTTTAACTAGATCAGAATAAAACACATAGAACATTACAAAATAAACTATTTATGACTGGATGTTTACTGTAATCTTATAGATTGGCAAGTTTATTTATATTGCACATTTCATACACTGCTAATTTAATGCTTTACAGAAAATATCTTTTATAAACTAGCCATCATAGGTTCAATAAGAAATATTAACAATAAAAATACAATAAAAGTAAGTAGTAAATATAAAAATCCATAAATTAAATGAAATTAAATTCTACATGATTCTTTATTACAATAAAATATTTTTAAACACCTAATTTATTTGTATAGTAAAATAATAATATAATATAATTAATATAATATAATATAATATAATATAATATAATATAATATAATATAATATAATACAGTCTGATTAAACCTACAATCATGCACTGACTAGGAACTTGCAATATGGAAATGTATAGGGTTAATTTTGATTTCATGCTGAGTTTAAGATATTTTAGCTTCACATTAATCGTTTCTGTATTTTTAGAGTCTTTAATTAGACAGTTTTTGCAGCAACATATTCATTTGAGGGTTTATGCCTTGAAAAAATTCAACTCCCCAGTGAGAATGTGTGAAGCATAAAATAGTATCTTTGTTCCAATTCCAGTATATACATGATGTAATCATGCAATGTTCTGAGCATCCACATCAATCCCTCTCTCCAATATATATATATATATATATAGTACAGACCAAAAGTTTGGAAACATTACTATTTTTAATGTTTTTGAAAGAAGTTTCTTCTGCTCATCAAGCCTGCATTTATTTGATCAAAAATACAGAAAAAAATATAATATTGTGATATTCTTTAGATATTCTGTTGGCACTTTGAAGACCCTATGAAATCAAAATTTGAGTTTTATGGGTTTTTAGATCTGAGATCATCTGTATTTTAGCACTTCTAAATGTAGACAATATTCACATTTAAAGCAAGTTTACAGTTTTCTCTTCTGGAAAAAAGGGAACACAATTATTGATGAGTCATTCTGCACTCAGGGGCTTGGCTAAATGTTTGTCCAATCAGGTGCTCTGTAGAATTTGCATGCCCATCCCTCTAATACCACCTGCATTTCACCACACTGTAAAAAATTATTTTTCGATTTTTGATTTGAAAACAACTTTTTACAACTATAGGACAGGAAGAGCTTAATAAACTTATCACTGTCTCTAAACCAACAACATGTTTATTAGATCCTGTACCCACTAAATTACTGAAAGAGCTGTTACCTGTAGCCGAAGAACCGCTTCTCAATATCATTAACTCGTCGTTATCTTTAGGTCACGTCCCAAAACCATTCAAGCTGGCGGTTATCAAGCCTCTTATTAAGAAACCAAAACTAGATCCTTGTGAACTGGCAAATTATAGGCCTATTTCAAATCTTTGATTTATGTCTAAAATTTTAGAAAAAGTTGTGTCTGCTCAATTGAGCACCTTCCTGCATAAAAATGATCTGAATGAAGAATTTGTTCAGGTTTCAGGCCCCACCATAGCACAGAAACTGCACTTGTTAAAATTACAAATGACCTGCTTCTTGCGTCAGATCAAGGCTGCATCTCATTTCTAGTCTTACTTGATCTTAGTGCTGTGTTCGACATCATAGATCATGACATACTCATAGATCGATTACAAAACTATACAGGTATTCAAGGGCAGGGTCTAAGATGGTTTAGATCCTACCTGTCCGATCGCTACCATTTTGTTTACTTAAATGGGGTGTCATCTCATTTATCATCAGTAAAATATGGAGTGCCACAAGGATCCGTCCTAGGTCCTCTTCTATTTTCAATATACATGTTGCCCTTGGTAATATTATTAGAAAATATGGGATTAGTTTCCACTGTTATGCTGATGATACTCAGCTATATATCTCAACGAGACCAGATGAAACTTCTCAATTATCTAAGCTAACAGAGTGTGTTAAAAATGTATACGATTGGATGACCAATAATTTCTCCTATTAAATTCGGGTAAGACCAAAATATTATTGGACCAAAAAAGAAAAGAAAAAAACTGTACACAGAATCTAGTAGACTACAGTTTTTAACTAGACGGATGTACTGTTACTTCCTCTACAGTCAAAATTCTGGTGTGTTATATTAGACAGCAATTTGTCTTTTGAAAATCATATTTCCCATGTTAGAAAAACTGCATTCTTCCATCTTAGAAACATTGCCAAGCTACGAAACATGTTATCTGTTTCTGATGCAGAAAAGCTAGTTCATGCATTCATGACCTCTAGACTGGACTATTGTAATGCACTTCTAGGTGGTTGTCCTGCTTCGTCAATAAACAAGCTACAGGTCGTCCAAAATGCAGCAGCTAGAGTCCTTACCAGGTCAAGAAAATATGATCATATTACCCCAATTTTACAGTCTCTGCACTGGCTACCTATTAAGTTCCGTATCAGTTACAAATTATCATTACTTACCTATAAGGCCCTAAATGGTTTAGCTCCTGCGTACCTAACTAGCCTTCTACCACGCTACAATCCATCACGCTCCCTAAGGTCACAAAACGCTGGACTTTTGGTAGTTCCTAGGATAGCAAAGTCCACTAAAGGAGGTAGAGCTTTTTCACATTTGGCTCCCAAACTCTGGAATAGCCTTCCTGATAATGTTCGGGGTTCAGACACACTCTCTCTGTTTAAATCTAGATTAAAAACGCATCTCTTTCGCCAAGCATTTGATTTGTGAGTGTAGTTGCATCTGATCAAATGTGCATTCTTATTCTTTAGCTTGGGTTAAACTAATTAATTTTACTTTGCTGGATCAGCAGCTATGCTAATGATGTCTCTATTTGTTTCTCTGTTTCTGCTGGATTTACATCCCGTGGTAACTAGGATTTACACAAGCTCCAGTCTGGATCCAGAACACCTGAGAAGAGATGATGCTGACCCTCAGAGGCCCCAGATGATGCTAACCCTGAATCAACAACAGAACTAACAAATATTTCTACTTACTATGCAATCACAACGTGTGGTTGAGTATGCCTTGTATAATTTTTTTTCTGAAAATTCCTGTCATTTGCACATAAACTGATCACCACTTATAAGCTACTACTAAATATTTTAGAAACTTAATTTTCTGTAAAGTTGCTTTGCAATGATTTGTATTGTAAAAAACGCTATACAAATAAACTTGAATTGAATATATCTATATATATTATTCATAAAATTTAGAAGTACTACCAATCATGGTTCATGTCTAAAGCCTAATGAGTAAAAGGTTCTTCAGCGGCTCAATTTCTTGTTTCAGTACATCCATACCAAGAAGAAAACTTCATGCCGCTTGATAAAATATATACTTCTAGAATACAATAAGCAAAAAAAATAAAAATAATAATGACACAAAAGTCTCTAGTGTACTAAATCTCCAGTTTATTGTTCAGGCCCTCATTCTCAACATAAACACAAGGAAATCAATAATCTGGAGTCAGAGAAGGTTTCTCATGAACAAGAATAGGCTTTTTAAAAGGCTTCCCAGCATGGAGGCAATTATTATGTGCGCTCTTTCTAAACAGTGACCTCAGCTCTCTTTTTGACTGATCGCTGGGCCAAGCTGTGAGTTTAAGGATGCATACTATTGAGTGAATGTGCGCTGAGGCTGAGGAGTGAGATGCAGTAATTCATCCTGCTTGAGCTGCTGCCAGGTGTTCGGCTCGAGTTCTCACACCCTGAGAGCCAACAGGACAAAAGTCTGAGAGCACTAGTCAAATGTTGCATCTGTCCTACATGTTATCAGAATATTAATATGAGTGAAACCTTTTCTGCTTTTTTATTGTGGTCTCAGATTTTCCCCCAATGCATACAAAACATAAAGGTTCTTTATTGGCATTGATGGTTCCATGAAGAATCTTTAACACCTATAGAACCTTTGCATTGGACAAAAGGCTCTTTATAGTGGATACATTATTACAATATTCTTTAGACTCTTCCAAAGGGAGTTTTCACTGCAATGCCTTAGAAGAACCATAAAATAACTTTTCAGTATACATTTCTTACAATAATCATTTTCCATTAGTTTGAAAAACATTTGAATATCAGTAACAAAGAAGCTTTTTTTCACTATAAAGAACATTTGTAGAATCGCAAGGCAAGGCAGGTTTATTTATACAGCACATTTCACAATGCACAATGGTAATTCAAAGGGCTTTACATAAAAGAGAAGAAGAAAAAATCACAACAATAAAACAAGGCATTTAAAAACTTTTAAACTGATTTTAAATTGATTGAAAAGGTTTAAAATGAATTTAAAACAGTTAAGAATATAAAATTATTATACATAAAATACAGTGCAATCAGTTCGGACCAGGGGCGGACTGGGACCAAAAAGCGGCCCTGGACTTTCTGGCCCACAGCAGCCCACCACATAACGCATTGGCTCATTAATGTGCAGAATAATTTTTAACACCACTTATAGTATAAAAATATAACAAAATACAAGAAATGAGAAATTACCAGAAATGCTATTTAAACATTTATTTTAATTAACGCAGGTAATATTTGTAAAACAAAGGGAAACAAACAAAAGAACATACAAGACATACAACATCATTAATATAAAACTATTAAGACAATATATCAGCTAGTCATCAAGATTCAGGGCACCTTCTGGGAGCAGGTCAGCAGTTTTATGAGGAGGAGGAGATGGCTTGTGTATGTGCACATTTGAAAGAGAGATTTGAGGATTCCTGTGAAGGAGACAAAACAGATTAAGGATTATTCAGCATTATCTGTTATAAATATTTGTTAGTGTAACGTAAAGTGTAAAGCAAGTAGCCAAGACAACATAGAAATATGGTTAAACAGGGCTTATTGTACACACATCTGAAAATGACTACCTTCTTTTCCTTTTAATTAGGTGAGCAATTTCCGTAGTTGCTCACTTCTCTCAGCAATGCCATCTATGATCTGATCACTATCCAAGGCCATTAAAACATCTCTTTCTGAAGCCATGAGCATGAAAGCTTCTAGATGCTGTTGTGTGAGAGAGCTCCTGAGCCTACTCTTTATGAATTTTAGAGTGGAGAAGCTTCGTTCGCAAGCTACCTGGGTGACTGACAGTGCAAGTAAGAACTTGTAAGCAAGTCCCAAAATGGGGTATGCATTGGTCAATAGGTTGAATTGACTAAGAATACGGTAACAACACACTGGACAGCTCTTGCAAGATGAACAGCTCTTGTTCACAATCTCCACCCCATCGTCTCCTTCAGGTACATCCTCTGTTGTCCTGATTGTGTATTCATCAAATGTTGATCTTTTCAATCTAGGCCACTGTTCAGCCAGACTTGAGAGCTCACTTTGTAAATTGGTCACTGTTGCTGTACTGTCAAACTTAAGCAAGCATTTGCTTAGTTCTTGAAGTGCGGTCTGCGGAAGATCGCTGGTGCTGGCCAAAATCTGGTCAAAGTTCTTAGGGTCCAGAAGAGCCAAGTCAGCATACAAAGTGCCATTACTCAGAAATCGTTGATGAAGGCTCTCAATAACTGTATCCATAATCAAATTATGGACCTCAATTCTATATGCACTCTCTGCATCAGTAAAAGTTTCATGTTCAGCCATCTCTCCAGGCATAGTTTTCTTCCTCCGTATCCTTTTTGATGGCAGAGTGCCCTGCAGCTCCAAGTCTGTTTCTGTATCCCGCTCCAGTGTCTTCCTGTTGGCCCACTGAACAAATGTGTCTGCAGCTGCTTTGACACTCTCAAAATCTCGTGCCACTTTTTTCAGCTGTTCCTCTGAGGAGACAATCATACGATGGGCAGACAGGATATCCATGCCACTTGTCTGCAGATATTTAGACACTGGAGAGGTTACATCAAATATTCTCAGGAATATCTGGGCTGTGAGGATAGTCTCATATTTCAGAAGACCTTCGATGAAGCCTTGTGCCCTTATCCGTGCATTTGTGTTGAAATTTGTCTGGTCTTTTATGGCTGAAAGTGTAAAGAGAAGAGCAACATACATTCCACTCTCTGGCTTTGCAAAATCTCCAAATACCTTCCTCAACATGCTGTCTTTGGACCACCACCTTGTTTCTCCAATGGGGGCGAGGCGTTTGTGTTTTGGGTCTTTGCTTTCGTTCTCCCAGATACTCATCCTCTGGTATGATTCTCGAAGGAAAACCGCAGTGTCATTCAAAAGGGAAAAAAGTGATCCACTTGCCAACACACTCTCTGTAGTGTCTGCCAATACCAGGTTCAACACATGAGAATAGCACCATACGTGTACCTGATTAGGAGATTTTGCAGAAAGCAAGGCACTGAAGCCCTTATACTTCCCCTGCATACTAGCAGCTCCATCAGTAGAGTTGCTAATGCAACAGCTCAAGTCTAGCTTCATCCTTTCCAGTACATCAGTCAACACCTGGACAAAGTACTGCCTTCTGGATACCTCACATTTCACCACTGCAACAAGCCTCTCGTGGATGTTGTTATCAGTGACGTATCTGACAATAACAGAACACTGGTCTTGTGTTGTAATGTCCTGTGTTGTATCAATCTGCACAGAAAACATACCTGCATTCTTAATTTGTCGGGCCATGGTGGCTTGCATCGTCTGGTGAATGGTGGTAATGACGTTATTGACAGTAGTTTTGGACAACAATGTGATGAGAGCACCTCTTCCCCCTCTTGACACAGACTTGTGGAGTGCTTGGCTTTTCTTTATACAATCAACAAGATGCTCATTCATACAAATGTCATATTTCCCCAACAGGATTATCATCTCTAAAAAGTTGCCATGGTCAAGACTGCTATCATCAAGGGTGTAGGCTGCTTTAGACTTTGTGCCTCTGTAACTCAGCCCTCTTTTGCCAATGACTTTAATAACATCAATGATTCTCTGTGAGCTGATAACTGACTCCCCATAAGCAGAACCTCAATGTTACTTTTGGAGACCCTCAGAAAATATGCCTCAGCATAATCTCTGTGCATTTTGCTCTTCTCATGCTCTTCTATTCTTTGATGAACATGCTTCCAATCTACCATTCCAGATATAAAGGGGCTGGTGTCTGTGGGCTTTGCAAATGCCATACAAATGAAGCAATGTAATGCATGGTTCTCCTCACTGTATGACAACAGCCTTCTGTTGGTGCAATCTTTACAGCAGAAAACCTTTTGAACCAAAGCTTTGCTTGAATTTTGTTGAGGGTGGAACTTGAAAAATATATCTAGATTTTCTGATGTCGGTACAGTGAAGAAATCAAAGCTTGGGGTGGCTTCCTGACTCTTACTCTGTCTATCTTCCTGAATCTGAATGAATGAATGAATAATAATAAAAATAATAATAATAATAAAAGGTTGTTTAAGTTTATTTAACATATAGGTGCAGTTCTTCACAAAATAGGCTCATCTGTGTGTTGGCACACTGTTACCTAGCACTAAAATGCAAAAAGACAAATAATATTAATACTCATAAAACCTGCCCAGAAAGCAACACGGACAAAAAGGTGCAAAATACTTGTGTAAGATGTGTTGGTCCTATCTGCAATGCCATAGCTACAAAATCTACAAAGGATAGTAACAAATTTACATTTCTCTAAAACACTATAACATAAAGATAAAAGATAAACATAAACATAAAACAAGGAACTAGTTTTTGGAAAAAAATAATATAATTTAATAGGGTTTATTATTTAAATTTTATACGAATGGTTGAGGTAAGAACTAATTTCTCAGCACTCAGCAGTGTTTGGAATTAATATTACCATACCATCATTGTTAAAATAAGTAACTAGTGTGAGCTAAATAATAATTTCAGCTTACAGGTTCAGTTTGATTGCCATCTTCACTACTAGGCTCAGGTACAGGTAGGGAGGGGGAGAGTAGTTCTTGTTCATCATCTGCAGGCGCTGGTTCATCATCAATGAACTTGGAGCTGGGTCCAGCCTCGCTATCATTGGCCTCGGTTATAAAACTTGAGCCGTCAGAGCCTGCTGCTGAACTGCAACTTCCCTTCGCGCCGATTCCGCCAAATGCATAATCAGTTAATTTGAAACATTTCACAGCATCGACCTCTAATGCTCTCTTTTTTTTTACGCGTAACTTTTCAGCTCCACCTTTTCTTTTCTTCCCCCTTTCATCCATAGACAATTATTTGTTATTGTCTTATCTTATCAGAGAAATTCGCTGTACCGAATAAATCTCTCTCTCTCTCTCTCTCTCTGTAAATTAGACGACGTGAAAGGGGGCGTGTTTCAAGATATGCAATGGAGTAGACCAAACAGGGAGGGAGGACAAAACACTCACATGCACACAAAACACACTCCTTGTCGGCCGCGGGCACGGATCGTCTTACTCATCCATTTGCATATAAAAGAGATGTAATATTATGATTTCCATCAAAAAAAAAAAAAAAAAATGTGTGTACCGGATGGGCCGGCCCACATTGGCCAGCGGCCCACCGGGAAAAGTCCCGGTGCTCCAGATGGCCAGTCCGCCCCTGGTTCGGACATTGCACAGTGCTCATCACTTGATGTCCTTCCCTCAGATATTATAAAAGCATCTTTCTCTGAAATTGGCCCCAGTATCCAAGTGTTGATAAATTCATCTTTGGATGCTGGGTTAGTGCCAAATTGTTTTAAGCATGCTGTTGTTCAACCTTTGCTTAAGAAACAGGGTTTGGATGAGGGTTCTTTAAATAGTTATCGCCCTGTCTCCAAGCTGTCTTTCTTGTCAAAGTTGTTAGAAAAAGTTGTGCAATCACAATAGATCCTGTTTTAAAATTCAGCAAATTTATTGGAACCTTTCCATTCTGTCTTCACTGCTTATCATAGCACAGAGTCTGCTTTGCTAAAGGTATCTAATGATATTTGACTTGCAGTTGATACTGGTAAAAATGCTGTTTTAATGCTGCTAGATCTTACAGCTGCATTTGATACAGTTGATCATGATGTATTTCTTTGGCATTTAGAGCATTTGATTGGTGTCAAGGGTACCGTCTTACTGTGGTTCACTTCATATCTTGGAGACAGGTCCTTTTCTGTATCATTGGGTAAATTTTTCTCTTCTTCAGCTCCTATTATTAGTGGTGTCCCTCAGGGTTCCATTTTGGGCCTGCTCCTTTTTAACTTATATATGCTTCCATTAGGGAATATTATTAGAGGGCACAATGTTTTATTTCATCTATACGCTGATGATACCCAGTTGTATATCCCATTGAAAGCTGCTGATTCCATCCTTGATGATGTCAAGAAATGGTTAAAAAATAACTTTCTCCAAATTAATGAAGCCAAAACTGAAATTATTGTTTTTGATCCACCGAAATTGAGAAACGGGCTAATTAAAGAACTTGGCAATCATTTCCCCTTAGTTTCTTCTCAGGTCATGAACCTAGGTGTCATCTTAGACTCTGAATTATGTTTAAGCAAGCAAATAAATTTGGCTGTTAAAAATAGTTTTTAACAACTATGGATTATTTCTAAACTTAAATCATTCTTGTCGTTTCAAGATTTGGAGAAGGTCATTCATGCTTTTATCACATCGCGTTTAGATTATTGCAACTCCTTGTATTTGGGTCAACCATTTCTCGACTCCAGATGGTTTAAAATGCAGCTGCAAGGATATTAACCACAGCAAAGAAATTTGACCATGTCACCCCGATCTTAACATCGCTCCATTTGCTCCCAGCCCATTTCAGAATTCAGTTTAAAATTATTTTGTTTGTTTTTAAAGCTCTTAATGATCAAGCCCCCTCTTATTTAAAAGATCTAATTGTCCCACATTCATCTAGTAGATCCTTAAGGTCTGATGATCAGTATCTTTTATATGTCCCTCGATCACGTTTAAAAACCAAGGGTGACAGAGCTTTTTCAGTTGCTGCAAAAGAGGCTGAAAACATATCTTTTCTCCCAGGCGTTTTAATCTAATCTTAGTGTTTTTAGTATATTGTCTTCCATGTTGTTTTATTCTTATTTTATTTTTATTTATTATTATTGTTTTTTATACTCTGTTCAGCACTTTGGTCAGCTACACTGTGTTTAAATGTGCTATATAAATAAAATTTTCTTATTTAATACACAAGTGTATTAAAATATTGATGGCAATAAATGACATGTATTTTTAAGAGTGAAAGCATGGTTATTTTAAGAACTGTTCACTGGAAACACTCAATTTGAAACCTTTATTTTTTAAACTTCTCTTTAAATACAACTTCTTTTGCATTAGAAACTTTAAAATCTCTGTTTATCAAGGGAATATTAAAATATCTTCACACGAAGACAAAATAAAATGTCTCTTATAAAGCTTCTTCAAGGAATCATCTTCCATGGCATCATTATGGAAACACTCTTCACTTCAAAACAATGGAACTCTTAAAACTTCTTTTGCATTAGAAACTCAAAAATCTCTGTATGTATTTATATATTCTGGTTTTATTTAGATATTCTGTTACTGGCCCTTGGCATAAGACTCTGAGTGTTATGGTTTTTATTCTATATGTGATAGACTTGAGGGCATCTGTATACTAGTGTAGTAATTAATGTTGACAAAATACATATTTAAAAACGTTAAAAATGTAGAAATTTTTCTTTCTGGGAAAACAGTGATGACTCATCTTGCACTCAGGGGCGTGGCTAAAATGTTACTTTATTTTTCAACTTATCAAGCGGTGAAACTTTCTTAAGTCTGTTTACTGTGGTCTCAGACGTTTTTCTTTTGTGGCAACTTTCCTTCTCAACCAGCTTTGACTTGTGACTATGGTTCGTCTTTTCAGATGCATTTTGGCATTTACTGTGAAGATTTTTGAAGTTGCTCCCAGAACAAATCATTTTGCAATATTGAGACTGACGCACTTGCAGTTTGTACTGTACATGCACATGACATATCAAAGTGTTTTTCCTTAAAAATAGCCTTACAAACACGATAAGTCTATATTTTTGATCTGGTGGAGTGGAGAAAGACTAAACTAAGCTAAAAACTTAAAATTAAAAGTACACCAGCATATACAGTCTCAAAGCTAACAGGATTGTAAAAAATCATTAGCACAAAGTGTTTTCTTTTTGAATTAAGTTTCATAGGCAGATATTTTTGCTTGTTTCAAGCATAAACCCACTTCATTTTGATACATTTTCAGAAAGCAAGATTTAATATCTTTAATTAGTTTCACTATTTAATATATTTTTAATAATTTCGATTCTCAATCATACACAGGAAACATTTTCACAACTAAAGATAAATAAAGTTAGAAGAACATTGTTTTTGTTAACTAAAAAACCTGGAGATTTCAACGTTTTAGAAACATTTCAAAACAATGTTCCCACAACGTTTCGTTTTTGCACTAGAAAACAAGACAAAAATCATTTTTGCAGACTTTTGTGAGAAAACAGACTTTTTTTATTTTAACTGGGACACTTTTTAATTGCTATTTAAAGTTGCAATGATATGTGCTTCTACTCTTTCAGGAACTCTCGCCGGATCCTATGACGTCAGTTGCATTAGACCACATTAAAATGAGGTTTCACAAGCCACAACTCCAAGAAGCAGAGCCAAAACACGACCCTCGGGCGAAGAGAAGCCACATGTTTTCATCACAGCTTTGGTAGTGTGTGTCATGTGACACTGAGGTCATGCCCTGTGTTAAAGTTTCCTATACATCACGAAGCACATGTCTGGGATTCCTTTGAGTTGAATCAGAGAGGAATTCCTCGGCTCTGACGTACACCGGGTGCTTCCTTGTGCACTGATATATGACTCAACGCTTCCTGAACTCAAACCCATTTAGAAGGAGCTAAAGAGAGGCTTATGGAGTCATAGGAGGAGGATTAAAGCAGCGATGGTCTGTGTCAGATGGGAAAGCAGAACCAGACAGCATCCCATCACCAGCTTTACTGAGATACAAAACT